>NW_001865054.1:378080-383080 GCF_000002865.3 Monosiga brevicollis MX1
TATGTTGTTGTCGTTGTGTTAATGGTTAAGCCTTTACCTTAACCCGTTTACTGTGGTGGTGATTGCTTGCTTGTGCATAGTAGTGGCAGTGCACGCGCTTTGATCAACGGACGGTGTGATGGTGCTGGCATGAGGTTGCACCCTTTTCCTTTGAAAGCCACACGCATATTCACTGGTCTTACCAACTTCAGCCTGCAACGTCACACCCTGACGTTGACTGTCGTTTTACGGATCCGCCCCTTTTTGGGCTGCATGTATCGAGGGTGTGGAAAATCAAGCCAGTGCGTGCATTACCAGCGACAGGCGCGTGTGGTTGGCAGACCACCCCTTGACTTGGTCTGGAGTGAACCCGAACTTGGGTTTCTGAACCTAATTTGAACCTGCACCCGATACGCTCCGATCGGGTATAGCTCAAAGAGGAAAAACCATGTTTGGCTTGTTTCAAAATTGGTTCGTGGCAAACTGCAGCTTCAAAAACGCTGACATACATTTGTCAGCGGACACCTGTTTTGTCGGTTCAGTGTGAATTGTCATCATCATGTATTCCTGTTGAGTCAGGAAATTCTGGGATTGTGCCAAAAGGACGCAAAAGATCAGGATCGGGCACATATTCAAGAGGGACGATCCCCTTTCACTGCCACACACACATACACACACACAAACATTGAATGAATCAACTCAGAACCGAGATGCTAAAAGTAGTCGCTCATATTGAAGCGAAGATATCCGTTGCAACAAGCGGGACGGTGCTGGTCGCCGCTGCCACTCTCATATGCAACGTACATGACGTCTACGGCAGACAGGGCCGAAGCAAACGAATGAATGAGTGGGTGTGGGAGAAACTGGCTGCGGCTGCACAGTCAGGACGTACTGTTAGGATAGGGCAAGAACGTGGCCGAGACAATGTTGGACCCCTCTTGGGCGTGATCGCAGGTCAAGAAATCAGCCCGTTTGCTTGGTCCCTTGTCGCCCACAATGGCCGTCAGGTTCACCGCCTGCAGATCATCAATCAGCACCCCACGTGCTTCATAGTCGACAAAGGCATCGTGCAGGAGGACATAGCGCGTCTGGCTATCACTGCTGGGCTTACGCCCTTCAACGGCATGTTCCACAATGACACCGTCATAGCCGTGATTGGTGCGCCACACTGCATCTTTGAGCGGGAAACCATACTGCTTGCCATCGATGGAGAAATTGGCTTCGCGGGCATCGTTATCCACAAAGTATGCCGTGTAACCCGCCTGCGGGCCAGTGGCAAGAGATGGACAGCAAAGCCAAGAAGGCAGTGACAGCTGGTGGGCACCACATCCACCCTCCTTGTGGGCCGCTCTCACACACACCCAGCCCCAGCCACCAAGGCCTGCGAAGAGAACCGTACCTTGGTCTCGAGCGCGACAAACTTGGCATCGCTTGCTGTACCAATACCGTGGTTAATGCCCATGGTGTTGTTGGTGTTGCGCCAAAAGTCGAGTGCGTCCTCCTGCGTCCTACGCTCCCGCAAAACCCGCAACCACCACCAGCATGAATTTCATCCGTCGATCATCACGACCTCGCATGGAGTGAATGGAGCCCACACCAGACGGGATGGCAGTCTGCACATACTTGACGGTTCCCATCACCGCACGCAGGCGCAGGGGCCAAACAAAGCCGTTGAGCGTCACATCTTTGCTGTCGTTGCCTGCCTCGTGCACCGTCACGCCTGCCGCCGACATGCCGGTGATGGCACCAGGGAAGCCGGCAAAGGCAACTGTGGCATACGGAATCTGGTCGGGGTAATGGTAGATCTGACCAAGCAAAACGGCAAAGCATGCCATCAAAACACGACGACTTCACAAGCCTTGCGGGGGCAAAGCGGCAACGGTGGCACCATGATGTGAGGCACAATGCGCTGCCAATGTACCGTGATAAGTTTGTTCTTGGCCAGGCCAGACTGGGCAAGCCAGTCCAGATTTCGGCCCGAACGCAACTGGCCACCAACGGTCCGCGATCCAAAGGCCCCGAACATGGAGCATGACTGAAAGATGTTACGCTCCCTAACACAGACGTCAAACAGCGAGACCGTGAGCCGTACTGCGGACTTCTGGCTTCAAGAAGAATCGACCAAACTTGCGCACGCGTATAAACACACACACACGCATATAAACACACACACACACACACACACACACACACACACACACACACACAAGTACGAACAGGTGAGCCCAGTGACGTACCGGAGGGCAGTGGCAATGGCACCAGCCACAGCGCTGGACGTTAATCCTCGAAGCGCCAGATTGGCCTTCAATTGAGGTGCATCTGAGAGGAGCTCGCCTTCGAGCAAATATAGAATATCAGCCTCCACATCACCCACGGCAATGCCGCCAAGCGCAATGGCGTATGAATACACAATCGACGTGTTGAAACCGGTGCGATTGTCAGCCTCCTGCAAACCCGCAAATTCATCCAGGAATTCCTATGGTTTGCAAATACCCGCGATCATGCATGAGACAAACGGGAATCCAACCTTCGATCCTTTGAAAGCCGACTCGCTTGTTTCATAATTTCCCCTTTGCTCATTGTCTTGCTCGATTTCTTTTGGCTGCCACAACAACGCTGGCAGGACCACCAACCTGAGGTAGATGAGGAGTGATGTGATGCTTGAATTGCAGGTCCAGGAAACGCTCCAAGACGGCCTTTGAGTTTGCACAGCCCCAATGAGCACCCAAACAGATTGACGGCGCAGACACGGCGCAGACATCAAGACATAGCGGAACACATCCCTACAACCCAGGCACCGCCTCGATCTGCGACTGATCTGCAATCGGCCCATTAACAACGGCACACACCTGCAGCTCTGGGTCACCGGGCAAGATGGTTTTGAGGAGTGCGTTGATGTTCTCGATGCCTTGTTGCCCTGTCAAAGCACCATAAGCGATGGCACCCTAGGTAGAGCGCCCAGTTAGCATGGAGAAGCGCCCCCAGCACCCAACACGTGATCTCAGGCCGCTCACCTCGTACGCGTTCTTGGCCGTCAGATTCAGAACGTAAAAGGGAGTGTCATAACCCTCGGCATCGATCGCATAGTACACCGCCTGGGTCTCACTAGACTACACGTGAGCATTGATCCACAACACCATGAGCCTGGCATCCGCACTGATGAAGCGCACGGCAAACGCAGGCCGTGCCAGCATCATGGCCCAAAGCGCTGATCTCGAAACATTGGTATTTGGGTGTCGTCGAGATCAGTGCAAGCGCTTACCACATTGTACGTCGCCACCACACGACGCTCGCCCGAGGAGATCAGGGTAGGCGTAAAGTTGGCCAACGCCGCACCTGCCACAGCAAGCACAAGCACCAATGCCGACCAACGGCCAGCCGATCTTCCCGCGCCAGTCATCATCATCATCTTGCTTGTCGTCTCAATTGACAGGCAAACAAGGAAAAAAAAAATGGCAAATGACATGCTGACATCTCTCTCTCTCTTCTCTCTCTCGTTGTGCTTTTCCTTTGTCTCTTTGCTCTTTATTTCTCTCTTTCTCAAACCATTCATATCTCTCTCTCTCTCTCTCTTCTCTCTTGAAATCCTTTTGCGAACAAAAGAAGGTTTGGGGAACGAGATATCGCGTGTCTATCCCGTATTCTTGCTCATTGTCTTGGTGCCATTTTTGGGGGTTTAGGTGGGGAGAGCAGGGTTGAAGAGGTGTGGAGAAGGAAGCAACCAAACGGTCGTATGCCGTGTGCTAAATTGACAAGGATGGAGCAGGAAAAAAAAAAAAACCATGATTGAGAAACATTGATCTGATGATCGCTTGCTTTGTTATCCGAGGAACAATCCTTGTGGGTGGCCGTGCAGAGAATGTTTTATGCGCGGCTAAACTGCGCGTAGTCACCGGTCAGGTGCGCGGTGCGTGTCACCAGCTCGGCAAAAATGTTCCAGTCCAGAACCTGTTGGTTTGCACGTGCAAACGGTGAGGCTTGATACTGTGCCAAATATCACCGAAAACCACGGGCCCGAGTTGACCGCAGACACTTTACTCAACAAGAGAAAAGACGAGCCAGAGAAGGGCTGTTCGTACCTTGGTCACGATGCGAAGAACAATAGTGATGAAGCCCTGATCGCGGACGACAAAGCGACCGGCGCTGTTGAAGACGACATCAGCAATGACGCTAGGGCCGACGGCAAAGCGCTTGAACGACTCGAGCGCTTGCATGCCATCTATACGTACGCCGCCCCAAAGTGAGAGAGGAAAGACGAACTATCGAGGCAAAGCTTGGTGCAGGGCGTGCCGGGCAACACCTCAACCAGAGTGCGTACTCGAATTTTGGAAAAAGTTGGTGGCCATGGGTGAGGGGTGCACCACCACTGTGTCGATGCCCTTGCTCTTGATCTCCGCCGCGCTGCGCACCCAGTCAGAGCCATCAAGTGTGAGTAATGGCATTCCAGCTTCCTAGAGCACTACGCAAGTCCAGCATGACATGGTCCCTTCTCTGGCACAGCCAGGTGGTATGCCATGACATGTTATGACGTACAGGCTGGTGGCAAAAACCGTCATAAAGGACTTGGTGCTGGGGTAAAGAATGCTGAGGGGGTTGGGCACAAAGCCAGCTGAGGACGAGGTAAACGCGACCAAGCCACGCTGTCCCTTGGCGATCATCCTATGCGAGCAAACACAGAGAAGAAAACGGTTCAAATCAGTGGCGCACAGAATTCGGAGAGGTCCAGAGATGACGTGTTGAGGCCTTTTGGCGTGGCGGCGAGGCAAAATAACCAACTTGTTGAGAAAGTAGTGCGTGATGGGGATGATGCAAGTGGCGTTGCAGGCCATGTTGGCGTTGTTGCGACCAATCGGGGTACGGTGGAAGAAGCCTGTGGCCAGCAAGAGCAGGAATGGGACCCGCATGGGCGAGTAAGCAAACCAGTGGTCATCGTGCAAGTTTGGAATCTGAATGAAAGGCAGCTTGTGCTACAGACCGGTGGTGATGAAGCCAGCGTTATTGAAGACCAGAGTCACGTCCAA
>NW_001865054.1:387008-424900 GCF_000002865.3 Monosiga brevicollis MX1
GACACACAGCAGTTGGTCCAACTCTGGTCAAGCGAGTTTCACTTAGCGAAGAATGTGTTTTGTCTACCCGGCTGTGCATTTGCATGTCGGTGGTGTGTGACTGAGTTGTTGTCTGAACGTGTTGGCGTGTTTCAAAAGTATTTGCCTTGGTTGCTTCCCCAGACCGAGCACCGGTCGGGCAGCGTGTATCCGTCTGGCTTTGACTGAGAGGCGTGGGTGCTGGCCGTCCCTCGTCGGATATCTTCCAAATTCTTTTTTTCACGTAATTTTAAGCTGACCCTTAAAGAGCCATCTCTTGTCCTTGCTTGGAAAAGCAAGTTTTTCTCGACTCAAAATGGCATTTTTGGCTCTGCCTGCACTTGCCTCCCGGCGATGGCAATTTTGCGATGATTTTCGTTGAATATTCATCGATTTTTTTCTGCTTTTTTTTGCGCAAATGTTTCCTCAGTTGCGGAAACATGGTTTTCCCACTCCTTGCCATTTTTTGACTGCCTGTTCTTTACCTATGAAAAGTGTGCCCTGTGCGGGTAACTTGGACCACCGAATACGGCTTTACGCTTGTGTCTGCGTGAAAGCGAAACAACAACTGCCGCATTGTGCGCTCAAAAGTCGGGCTCCAGAAGTCATTGAGTCGAGTCGAGTCAGCGCATTGTCGTCTGTCAAAGACGACTCTCGCGTATTATCGGCTTGAATCACACGGCCCAATCCTCTTATCAATGTGAGCCGCAAGGGTTACACTCAGCTCTACCCGAGGTAAGCGAACCAAAAACCCGGGCTCATCCTCGCCATGGTCGAATGCAGATGATCACATGATCAACCAACCAACCAACACCACTCTGCTCGAACGGCAGCGAGCAAGTTGGCTGATTACACAATCATTACATGTACATGTCCCTGTCCACACACACACACACACACACACACACACACACACACACACACACACACACACACACACACACACACACACACACACACACTTTTTCAAAGTGTAACAAAGCCATCAAAGCGTTCACACACACACACACACACGCACACACACGCAAGTTTGATAATTTTTGGCAAAGTCAAGTCGGGTGAGTAGCAACAGCTGGCAGATAGACGGCCAGCAACCGCGTGTGTGGCGGGTGGATTGATGGCGGTGGTCTCCGTCTCTGTGTAGTGGTGGGTGAGGCGTGTGCTGCATGCTGCTGGCTTTTTCTTGGCCACCTTTGTCTGGTCATCTGCCGGTCCTGTCTGCCTGTTCTTTCTGCACCAGCTGTTGTTGGTATGCCCGAGTGGGTGCACCGGACGTTGCTCGAGGACAGGGATGGCAAGCGTTGAAAGACACGCGTGCTTGTCGTGATTGCCCGAGGCACCATCCCCCATTTTGCCGACTAGGCATGCTCACGACACACACCCCATGGCTGGCGCGTTTCAGGGGTTGGCCGAGACACGCACGGCTCGCTCAGCAAGCCCGGACATCGGCATCTTCGCGGGAGGGGGGCACGGTTGCGCCAACTTCTCAAATCAACACCAGTTTACAAAGCAAGGGCAAAGGTCGTGATGGAGCTGTTGCGTGCTGCCCGTCCTGGTGCCTCGGAGAGGCTGGTGCAGGCAGTGTGGACCTGCTCCGTTTCCACCTCGCATCGTCGCTACACCACCTTTGGCGGAACGCGCGAGGACAGTGGGCCCAAAGCGGTATGTTCCGTCATCACCGCATTCTGGCGTCCCAGCTCTCGTGCCCTGCGCAGGCAGTCAAGCTGTGCACGACTCTGCTCGACACACCATTTCTTTCATCTCATCACTCGACACGAGGCGCCCACAGACTCTGCGGAGAATCAAGCCCGTCGTGATTCCTGAGCGCACAGGCGCGGAAATTCAGCATGACCCCTTCTACAACAAGGTAACGCTGACATTGGGCGTGATGAATGCTCCTTGCACCATTATCGAAACACGTTCTCGGACCCCTTTGACTTGACACCGTTCATTTTTTTTTGGTCGAAACCCATAGGGCACGGCCTTTTCCGAGCGTGAAAAGGATCGCCTGGGTCTCCGCGGCCTTGTGCCACCCGTCATCAATACCATCGAACAACAAGTTGCGCGCATCTACAGGGCCTTTCACGCGTACGTCACCTCGCATTCATCACATGTACCTGTCCTGCAATTCACGACGGCACTCGCATCTTCTGGCTTCGTTTCTTGCGCTTGCGCACGAACGTGGCTGCTGACACCACTCACGATGCCCCGTCACCCATCGCGTTGGGTGGGCCCATGCTTTGTTATCAGGGCTGGTCATACCAGCGAAGAAGACAAAGAGCGCGGACGCGAAGAGGATGTCGTTGCCAAGCACCTCTTCCTCATGTCCCTTCAGGTGTGGTGACGCAAAACCCAGATGACAGCACGGATGGTCCACACCCGCGCTCAGAGGACTCAAGCCGATGCTCCACCACCATGCTGCCGATGCACCATACAGGACCGAAACGAAACACTTTTCTTCAAGCTTCTGACCTCACGCATTGAGGAAATGGCCCCGATCATCTACACTCCCACGGTGCGTGATCGATTTGCTCGTTTACCCTGCCTGGACATTCCATCCTTTCCACCCCCAAAATCGTGCGAGGCGCCATCTCTGACACCAGGGTGGCGGCTACATAGGTTGGCTATGCCTGCCAAAACGCCTCGACGCTATTCCGCCGTGCTCGTGGCATGTACTTTACTGCTGCCGATCGAGGAGACATGCACGCCATCATTCAGGTGCGTGGCAAGCTCAATGCAGCCGTGAACGGACCCCGCGCTCGAAGGTGTTGCTAACAGACCCCACCGTGCAACGTTCATTCCGCGTCATCGCGTCTCTCAGAACTGGCCTCGCAACGACGTGGACGTCGTGGTCGTGACAGATGGCTCGCGTATCCTTGGTCTGGGCGATCTCGGTGTTCAAGGCATGGGCATCCCTATTGGTAAGGCTGTAGCGGTTCGCTGGGCGCCAGTGTTCCAGCCTTTGTGCCACTCGCAACACCGTGGCTCACGTCATTTGTGCTGCTGGCACTCTCACGTATTCCAGGCAAGCTGGCTTTGTACGTAGCGGCAGGCGGCATTGAGCCCAGCAGATGCCTTCCTGGTATGCCAAATCATGATCCAAGCACTCCATTCGCGTTCAAGACTTGACGCCTTTCCTCACTCATCTGCAACATGGCACGCAGTGATGATCGATGTTGGAACCAATAATCAGAAGCTGCTCGACGACCCATTCTACATGGGTCTTCGCCAGCGCCGCACTGAAGGCCCCGAGTATTTCGAACTGATGGACGAGTTTATGCAGGCCGTCTCCTCTCGCTTCCCGCGCGCACTTGTACAATTCGAGGTATGTGTATGCTCTGTGTATTTGCTCATGGTCGAGCACGATGTACACTGGTTCATTGCTGGGCGTGGGCCGATAGGATTTCAAAACGCCCAAGGCAGAGCAGCTGCTGAACCGCTATCGAAACATCCACACCTGCTTCAACGACGACATGCAAGGTGCAACCTGCATCCGTTTTCCTCAACCACGTGGCGAGGTGTAGCGCATCGTATGCACGTTTGATGAATTATCTTGTCGTGCACAATCGTAGGCACGGGCGCTGTGGCCTTGGCGGGTCTGCTGGCCGCGTTGCGCCGCAACGGGGTAAGCAGCTGCATCTTGGGTCGATGCTACCATCACAGCCAACGGCAGTCCTTTTTATCGCTCGCCCGCGGCCGCATAGCTCAATGGGCGCGTCGAATTTTTGTCATATTGCAGGAGGACTTGACGCGAGCCAAGATCGTGTGTGTGGGTGCCGGATCGGCCGGGTTGGGTGTTTGCAATATGATCTCAGACGGTGCGCTCAAGCCCCTCATCTCGTGCGGGCTCGTTCAAAGGCACATCACCTTGTCGCGCTCGACCGTCTCATGACTTTTAATGTGAAATTCGCTATGGCACGCCTGGTATTGATGCACGGGCAGCTATGGAACGTCAAGGGCTGAGTCGGCAGGAGGCGCTGAATCGGTTCTGGCTCGTTGATGAGAATGTGGGTTATCAATAGCTGCTGCTATCCCATCCGTGCCGTACTTGGGTGGGTGCTGCAGCCCTTTTCATTGTTTGACGATCTTGTTTGCCGTTTTTTTGGGTGCAGGGCTTGCTGACAGCACGACGCATGGACAAGCTGGCGCAAGGTCAAATTCCTTTTGCACGCTATGATGTACGTGAGGTCTTGGTGAGGGCTGGCAATTTCAGCTCGTTCGTTCTGTGCGTATGTCAAAGTCATGGTGGCATGTGATGTAGAGTCCCAGTCTGGACTTGGATGGCGCAAGCCTCAAGGAGGTGGTGGATGGCGTGCAGTACGTTGTCGGTGTTTGTGTGCCTTTGGGCACTTTTTTTTTCGGGCATAAACTGGGCGCGTCATGTCGGAGAGGGGCAACACGGGACGCGCAGTTGACGGACAAATGCCATGCTTTCGTCCTGGATGCAGGCCGACGATTCTTCTGGGCCTGTCCGGCGTTGGCGGCCTGTTTACGGAAGAGGTTGTCAAATCCATGGCCACGCATGTTGAGCACCCCGTGTAAGTTGGAGGGTGTGGGCTTCTCGTGGCAACGGTGGTTGCCAAAACACAAGCCGACGATGCACGGTCAACTTACGCGGACGGATATGCTCACCGCTCTTCTGCTGTGCGGTCTCAGTATTTTTGCCATGTCCAACCCCACGAATTTGAGCGAGTGCACAGCCGAGCAGGTCGGTATCTGAAGCCGTCGCTGGGTTTGAGGTCAAAAGTTGAATGCTCATCGTGTTGTGGCAAACGGCGGGGGTGTAGGTGTTTGAGTGGACCGATGGCCGTGTAACCTTTGCCTCTGGGTCGCCCTTTGGGCCGGTCACGCGTCACTCGCCCAGCAAGGGGCAGGAAGTGACCCATCAGCTCTCGCAGGCGGTTCGTTGTGTGCATACCATGGATGGTTGCGGTTCAGGCCTTTTTCTTGCACATGTTGGCGTTGGGTGTTTGAAAGGGCGGTGCCTGGGATCACGTAGAGCTGCATGTGGGTGTGATCCTGTCTGACCGACCTTGTGTGTCACGTAGAACAACATGTACATCTTCCCCGGGTTGGGGCTTGGCATTGTGGCGGCGCAAGCCACGACGGTGACGGACCACATGCTCTATGTGGCGGCCCGGCGTCTGGCAGATTGTGTGAGCGAGGAGGATCTGCGCATTGGCAAGGTACATATATGCTTGGGTTCTGTCTTGTGCGCTGTTCGCAAAAAGTCGTTGCTTGTGCAAATGGGCTTCTCACCTTGCCATGTTTTTTGGGGCCCATACTTGCACAAGGTTTTCCCGCGCATTTCGGAAATTCGCGAAGTGTCCCTGCGTATTGCTGTGGCCGTGGCTGCCACGGCGCAAGAAGATGGCATTGCTCGACGTTCCCCTCAAGATCGCGACTGGTAGGCGCGCCACGGAGTGCTTTGTGGCTCTCTCGCTATCCTACCCCAGCTCGTCGTTGCGTGGAATACTGGTGCCCCTTGCTCATGCACGTTTTGGGTGCGTGGTCTGTTGCCTCTTTGATATCAACTGCAGGACGCGCTTTATCAAGGAGATGATGTGGGTCCCCGAATATGCTCCCATCATCAAGTCCAACGCCCGCATCACCGGCTCTGTGTAAGGCACTGCGCATGTCATCTTGGTTGCATACGCCTGTGGCCAGTGGGCTGCCTTCCTCTTCTTTTTCCCAACAGCCTCTCGCGGCAACCCAATTCACTGTCAAAAACGTCTTTGATGGTCAAATGCCTTTTTTTTTTTTTTTTTTTTTAAAATTGTTGAGGTCAAAATGGAGGGGGAAAGCAAAATAACACACAACATCAAAGTGTGACAATGGGGTACAGTTCAGTGGCCTTGGTGTTCTTTGTTGTATTTCTCTCTCTCTCTCTGTTTGACGACTGAGAGCAAGCGTGTGAAACGGCAGCGGCAAGTTCCGAACTCGAGGAAAGGGAAGCTGGAGGAGCTGTTGGCGTTGTGTGACATCCAATACAAACGATTGCCATGGAGGAAATTGGTATCTCCGTGCCCAAGGCAACAAAGCCCGTGGCTTCCGTCTCAGAGGTACGACCGATGAAAGGAGCCCTGTGCCATGCATCTGACGTGGCCGACGGCCCCGACAGTGGCTCATTCAGTGTCTTTCGTTCACGTTTGGATGTCGCTAGCCCGAAGAAGACTTGTATCTGACCTACAAGAAGCTCCAGCGTGAGCTGGAGTTTCTACAGGTCCAGGAAGACTACATCAAGGTGTGACCCCATTATGCGGTTGTGTGTCAGGAGAGCTGGTTTGCTGTTATTTTCGTGCATCATGTGCTCCTTCAAGAGCTGCAAAGGCTTTTCTGGGGGGGCTTGGCCGGCGGCGCATCTTGGCCGGGTCCTTGTTGGCTTGTCTTAATGTCTTATGTGACGTGCATAACTTTGGCTCATCGTTACCGGCTCGTGGTGACAGGACGAGATGCGCAATTTGAAGCGTGAATACCTTCGGGCCCAGGTGAGTTTATGTTTAAAGCGCGCAACAGCATCACCGAGTCTTTATTGCAGGCTTTTTTATATTTAAAGGCTCAATTCTGGTTTGGTACTTCTTGTAGGAGGAGGTCAAGCGTATCCAGTCCGTCCCGCTGGTGATTGGTCAATTTTTGGAGGCCATTGACGAGACCAGCGGTATGTCAAACACCATCAGTACCAAAAGTAGGCCAGGTATAGATGATATGCCCGGTTTTTCGAGTCTCACTTTTGGCCTCTGGCCCACGCTTAGGCATCATTGGATCTACTACCGGGTCCAACTACTACGTTCGCATCCTCAGCACGTTGGATCGTGAGCTGCTCAAGCCAAGTGCCTCTGTTGCCCTGCACAAGGTAAGAGGCAGTGGCTCACGTGCGACGTTGTCCGAACAAGCACCAGGAAGGCCTCTTTTTGTTTTATCCCCCCCCCCCCCCTCTTCCCCCCGCCTTTTTTTCCCAAAAAAAGTTGGCGTATGGCTGTCATTCAATGCCCCGTCGGCCTGGCATCATTTTTCTTGGAAATAGCACTCCAACGCGCTTGTGGACATTCTGCCGCCCGAGGCTGACAGCAGTATTGCAATGATGACAGCCGACGAGAAGCCTGACGTTTCAGTAAGCCGTGCAACTCGTCTGCCTGTACCAGTTGGATTTCGCCTGGTGTCGACTCAAGCTAGATGGCCACGATACTCACGATTGGCTTGCCTGGGCTTGCTGATTTGGATCGCTTTAGTATGCCGATATTGGAGGCATGGACACCCAAAAGCAGGAAATGCGCGAAGCCGTCGAGCTGCCTTTGACACACTTTGAACTCTACCAGCAGGTGACCTTGACGCTTCTTGTTCCGTGACCCGAGAACTCTGCTTCGGACTGCGTCCCACGGTGTAAACGACCCTTGCTCATGTTTAAATGCCCTTAGATTGGTATTGACCCGCCTCGAGGTGTGCTGATGTACGGTCCTCCGGGATGTGGTAAAACCATGCTGGCCAAAGCCGTGGCTCACCACACTACAGCAGCCTTCATTCGGTTCGTCTTTGCAGCCCTGTTCCCTGATTGCATCAACCGGATTTTAAAGCTGCCGCTGGCTCTCTTGCCCGTCGTCATGCTGACTTGATATCCACACACAGCGTGGTCGGCTCGGAGTTTGTTCAAAAGTACCTCGGCGAAGGCCCTCGTATGGTCCGCGACGTCTTCCGTCTGGCCAAGGTACGCCAACAGCGCCGTTTGCCGCCGCTGAAGTTCATCGGTGCAACAAGTGTATGGGCCATCTCACGCGCAAGTATGATGTCGCAGGAAAACTCACCTGCAATCATCTTCATCGATGAGATCGATGCCATCGCCACCAAGCGTTTCGATGCACAAACCGGCGGTACGTCGTTCGTTGTGGGTTTGTGCCAAGGCACTACAAGTCAGCCAACCCACTGCATTTGCTAGCGGCTCACCTCACTGGAATTATGTTGAAAATTGGTGGGGGGGGGGATTGTAGCCGATCGTGAGGTGCAGCGAATTTTGCTCGAACTGCTCAACCAAATGGATGGTTTCGACCAGACTGTCAACGTGAAAGTTATCATGGCCACCAACCGTGCGGACACCTTGGATCCTGCGCTTCTGCGACCGGGCCGCCTTGATCGCAAGATTGAGTTTCCTCTGCCTGGTCAGTGCAATTTTTTTTTTTCCTTGCAGAAAGAGAGAGAGAGAGAGAGAGAGAGAGAGAGAAGAAGAAGAAGAAGAAGAAGAAGAAGAAGAAGAAGAAGAAGAAGAAGAAGAAGAAGAAGAAGAAGAAGAAGAAGAAGAAGAAGAAGAAGAAGAAGACCTCCCTCCCCCTCCTAGTCCGTCTTAGTTTATAGCTCACCCATAATGGCTTTCTAGACCGTCGCCAAAAGCGCTTGGTCTTCAACACTGTTACAAGCAAAATGAATCTGTCCGACGAGGTCGATCTCGAGGATTTTGTGGCTCGTCCCGACAAGATCTCTGGCGCTGACATCTCCTCCATTTGTCAGGTATGGCGACATTTTTTTCCATGTTGACTCTGCTCTCTTTCGTCACGTTTGACATCGCCATGCCTATTCCTCATGCCTCCCTGTCTGCAATCGCGGCATGTGTAGGAGGCTGGCATGTTGGCTGTGCGCAAGAATCGCTATGTGATCTTGTCCAAGGACTTTGAAGAAGGTACGCCACTCTTTGATGATACGAAAAACCATAATCGAATTCTCTCTTTCCCTGGCAGGTGCCTCTAACCTAACTTCCGGAGACAATCAAGGCTTGGCTCTCATTTCGCCTTATGCCTTTTGTTTTCGTTTCAATAGCCTACAAGAATGTGATCCACAAAGACGAGGACGAACACACCTTTTACAAGTAAAAGCCCCAGTGTGGCTTTTTGGTACGGCTGTGGCGGCACCATTTGAATGTCGTGGCATGGCCGGGCCATCGGTATTCCGCTTGATGTAAAAATTCAATGTTTATCAGGCGCCCCACCCAATTCTGGTGTTACAAGTCATTATGATCCCATGATCCGTCCCGTCTTCTTGGGATACGCTCAACACACGTTGCTTCCTTGAGACACCACCCGCGCCACGAGACCGTGAGCTTGTGTGTGTGTGTGCTCCTATCAATTATCACGCTGCGTAAAGATGTTTCGCTCACACGCAAAAGAGGTAAATGGCAGCGTTGGTTTTAATACTCAAACAGGGTCGACTCGTCGATGCGGGTGGCATCTGCCGATACAGCACCGTTTTGGTGCACCTTGGCGTATTTTGTTTCGCCAGCTGGGCCTGGGACGCGAATAGCAAACTTGGAAAGGGAGACAAACTCAAGGAAGAGGGATGTGGGCTCCACGGAAGTGGCTGCCAGCTTGGAATAATCATCACTGGGGGCAAAGTAGCGACCATTGGGGCCCTTGATCTGGCAGTGGCCGGCCTTGACGTGCATGTGGAAGACGGTGGGCTGGGCGCGATTGCACATGAGGTTGCCCGTCTCCTCACCTGCCATGTTGAGAAAGCCGTATTTGGTGCGAAGGACAAGGCGGGGGCGATTGGTCATCTCGTACACGAACAGAGCCTCCTCTGTGGGCTCGTGGCCGTTGGCCGCCATGCTTCCGTTCTTCTTGGCCGTGATGTAGGCGCCATTGCTGGCACGCAGCGCCAGTTTTTCATTGAAAAACTCGAGCTGAAAGCGTGCCTCGGGCTGCGTCTTGGTTTCAGAGTCGCCCATCAGGTCGCCATTGCCATTGATGTAGCAAAACAGGTTCTTGTGGGTGCGCAACGCCCAACGACCGTCATCGCCCACCTCGAGCTGAAACTGTTCGGCATCGCCGGTCTGGGATTGGCTGGCCAGGATGGCCGTGCCGACGGCCACGGACACCTTCTTACCGAACCAAGCCGTCATTTTGATCTGAGGTTGGCTGTCCTCGAACACATACAGCTCGTCCTTGCCGGGAGGTCCAGGTTTGGTGGCCTTGCAAACGCCGTC
The DNA here is from genome assembly GCF_000002865.3 of Monosiga brevicollis MX1. NCBI lineage: Eukaryota > Choanoflagellata > Craspedida > Salpingoecidae > Monosiga > Monosiga brevicollis. The sequence goes on from NW_001865054.1 coordinate 396,991, forward strand.
GCCGCCAATGCTGGACAGGAATCGACCGTTGGCGGCCTGAAAAGCCACTTGGCCGCCGAGGAGACGAAGTCCATACTGAGCGGTCGGGCCAGCCTCTTCGACCAGACTGCCAGACTGGTCCAAGAACTTGCCGTTGGCTGCCTGGATGGTGTAGCGGTTGGTCTCCTCGACAAATTGCAGCGACATGACCGCATCGTCCCCCCAGGGAATGACCTCGTCCGTGGTCACCCGCTGACCATCCGCGTTGAGGTGCATAAAGGTCTTTCGGTTGACATTCCAGATGTTCATTTGCGGATGCAGAGCCAGGTTCAAGTGAAAATAACGGTCTTCAGCCAGGGTGCGGCCGTAGGCGTCGACGTGTTCTCCATGGCCACCCACGTAAAAGCCAGCGCTGGAGAGAAGGGCAAAACGGCCACTATCATCCGGGACCAGTTCAAAACGCTCATTCTCACCAATGCTCTCAGCAGTGGACTCCAGGCGTCCATCAGAGGTGGCACTGAGGTAGCGACCCTGGTGCGTACGAAGGGCGACCGTCGAGCCCGCGCCATCGGGTTGCTCAAAGACAAAGATCTGTTTGTTCTTCATCACCTTGCTGCTTACGTTGATGCGGTTGCCAAAGGGTTCGACCGTCAGGTACAAGCCCTCATGGTTGCGGAGGCCAAAAGCCCACGGGAGGAGTTGGCCCGGATGCGTAGGCATGGTCATGATTGGCGGTCGCAAACAAAGCCGGAAACCGGAAGTCGAAAGCAAAACAAGGTGCACAAGCTCGTCAGAAGGAGAGCAAATGCGAGACTGGCGCTGACAGTGTGTGCTGGCGGCAGGCGCAGTGGTCCGCGGTGGGCGTTGACGTTGGAGAGTCAATGGAAGCTTATGGAATCCAATGTCAGACAACTCTAGGGTTTACTGCTACCTCTTGTCAGTGTGTGAAGTGAAAACACAAACGAGCCAATGCCTCTTTCGACTTGACCTGATAGCTCGCTAAGACTTCATCCCTTCCTTGAGCGGTCAACGCGAGATTTGTGATTGGCCCTGGGGAAAGGCTCGCAATGATACTGGTATTGGATTCATACATCAAGATAAATTATGATTGGCAGTCACTCGTCGGCCGACGTAAAAGGCTCACAGGTCTCTTAAATGATAACTCGTGCAAACAACATGGTCAAACAGCCAACCATCATGCTTTCGCTCGAGGAGAGGTGATGTTTGCGATTTGACATGCACTAAAAAAAAAAAAAAGAGGTACCAGCGAAGGTGGGGCAAATAGAAAAAGAGCAGATAAAAAAATTGCAGTCTAGGATGCGTCTTCATCTGCCGCAATGGGCGCTTCTGGCTCCTGCTGTTTGGCCGGCTGATCGGGAAATGACTGAGGTTTGAAGAAGAAGCACGCCCCAAAAAGAAAAAAAGGGTGAGATTGTCGCTCAAGCTTTACACATATGCCGTATGGGAAGATGGCAGACGTCCGATTGTCAAGCAGTTTTTCTTCGCGTTGGGTTTCACCGATGAAGGGGTGGGAGTCGTCCCGAGGGACAGCCTTCATGCAGACCACCCACGCATGCAGCCTGGCGCAAGTTATGACAAAACGCAAGGCTTACCGCTTTCACAATTTCACGAAGGTTGTAACGGCGAAAGGTAGATCGGTAGCCAGCCAAAATGGAAACACCCGCGACGTGCTGTAGGTTGCGCAGCATCATCAAGTCAACCATGAGCACCGTAATAAATTGTTTTGAGTGAGTGAATTCAGTATTGCGATGTCAGCACCGACCTTGATCAGTTCAATGACCACGGTGACACTAGGAGTCGTTAAGTCTATAGAAAAGTCAACGTCACGAGAAACAACGATGAGAAGGGTAAGGCAAAGGGAAAAACCAGGCAGATATGCGAATAGCTGCCTTGGGATGTGGAGGTCCGGCACAAATCGGGCCTGGGAAAAAAGGGGGAACATACCAGCTTTGTGCGGCTGGAGCTCCTCGATAGCTGCCAGGGCATGGATGAGGGCATCTCGATCCAGCTTTTGGTTAAAGCGCCGCTTCAAGTCAATGGCGTACTGCACAAGCACACATGCGGTAAGCAACACGAGAAAATCGTCAAGAGGTGGAAAAGCGCTGGGTTGGGCCGCCAGCTCGAGCAGGTGAAACTCACTGTCGTGGGGGGCTGACCAACGGCCAACGGGGTGTTGGGCAGAAGTGACTTGAGACAGGCAGAGATAGCTTCTATTGAAGCCTCACAGGTACGCTGAACGGGAAGAAGACGCTCGATGACGCGACTGGGGGCAACGCCCGTGGTGCGACATTGTTCAGCAATCTTGATGACAAGGGGAGTTGGATCTTGCTCCAGGGCCAGAAACATGACGCCCTTCAGAAATTTAGCGCACAAAGAAAAAACACTAAAGACGTGAGAGCAGCCAAGTGTGCGATTCCGGCACAAGCACGCCAAGCGGAGCTCACCTTGACATCAATGTGCATTTGCTGCAGTGAAGCAGCTGGGCCAGAGGGTTTACCATCGGGCCGACGGGAGGCTTGCAAGGCATCCAGCTCTGCCTTGAGCTCGTCTTCGACTGTCAGTGTGTCCGAATCGGCAGTGGTAGAGGAAGAGGCAGCTTCAGCAGCAGTTGCGCTGTCAATCAGCTGTTGTGAATGGCGATCGTGGTCAGCTTGGCTTCCAAGGATTTGAGCTGACGTCGGGAACGTCATGACTCAGGGGAGGAGCTCGTCGATGCGGCGGGCGCGCCTAACCTCGGCGAGAAGGTTGCGCGCATCTGCCAGAGCCTTGCCCTCGTGCATTGGACTGCAAGTGATGAGACACCCTTGCAGGTTGGGCTTGAGGGCCAATCCAGCATATTTGCCACGCTGTGTGGTCCGCACGAGTCAGGCTGTGAGAGGCCGGTGTCAAGTGCAGCAACAAGAGGCGCAACGCAGTGGGCAGAGGTATCATCTCATCATCCGAACAAACAGACCTTGCCATTGCCGACATATTGGTTCTTCCGCCGCTTTGCGGACCCTGAGGCTGGTGGCGGCGGCATGACGGCTCGAGGTGCGCTGTCTGTGCGCTTGCGAAAACTGCTTCAGGCAAGTTGGCCACGAGGGAGTGCCAACGGCCCAACTACCAAATGACATGAAGCCTCTTTTCCCAGTATCCTCTGACATTCTGACATGCAGGTACTTATCGGGTACAAACTCGGTTTCTTGCATCCCGAGTAGTGTCGAATCCTGAACCAAGTTTGATTTGGGTCCAAACTCGGTCCAGGTCGGGTTCTCGAACATCACCCAAAGCCTTTGTCCGCCCCATGCCATTCCGTAGGCTCGTGCTTACCATTCAACATCAACTCGTGTGGATCGATTTCTTTTGTTTCCTCTTGGTCCACTCCTGCGTACCTCGAAGATTGAGCTGTTGGTTCATGTTGGGTTGGATCTTGGTTTGATGAGATCCCCGTTTGGACCAACATCTCTCTCTCTCTCTCGGGATTGGCCTTGAGTTAGCACACGTCCAAATATGGGGGGAGGGGGCGGTGCCCAGTGGATTTCTGCTTTGGTTGCTGACTGACTGACTACATGTACAACCACAACCACTACCACTACCACCGCCAACCTCTCGCCCGGCCCGCCACCGCCACCGGCGGGGATACTTGTGGATGGCCTGCGCTGGTCAGTGGCATTTTCCTGATTGACTCAAGCTGATCATCTCCAGTTCTCTTCAACCCCACAACCGCCGCCATGGATGATGAAGTTGCTGCCCTCGTTGTTGACAACGGCTCCGGCATGTGCAAGGCCGGCTTTGCCGGTGACGACGCACCCCGCGCCGTCTTCCCCTCGATTGTCGGCCGTCCCCGCCACCAGGGTGTCATGGTCGGCATGGGCCAGAAGGACAGCTACGTCGGTGACGAGGCTCAGTCCAAGCGTGGTATCCTGACCCTCAAGTACCCCATTGAGCACGGTATCGTGACCAACTGGGACGACATGGAGAAGATCTGGCACCACACCTTCTACAACGAGCTCCGCGTTGCCCCCGAGGAGCACCCCGTGCTGCTGACTGAGGCTCCCCTCAACCCCAAGGCCAACCGTGAAAAGATGACCCAGATCATGTTTGAGACGTTCAACACGCCCGCCATGTACGTTGCCATCCAGGCCGTGCTTTCCCTGTACGCCTCTGGCCGTACCACCGGTATCGTGCTCGACTCTGGTGATGGTGTGACCCACACCGTGCCCATCTACGAGGGTTACGCTCTGCCCCACGCCATTCTGCGTCTTGATCTGGCTGGTCGCGATTTGACCGACTACCTGATGAAGATTCTGACTGAGCGCGGTTACTCTTTCACCACGACCGCCGAGCGCGAGATTGTGCGTGACATCAAGGAGAAGCTGTGCTACGTTGCTCTTGACTTTGAGCAGGAGATGCAGACTGCTGCCTCTTCTTCTTCTCTGGAGAAGAGCTACGAGCTGCCCGATGGCCAGGTGATCACCATTGGCAACGAGCGCTTCCGCTGCCCCGAGGCGCTCTTCCAGCCCTCTTTCCTGGGCATGGAGCAGACTGGCATCCACGAGGCCACTTACAACTCGATCATGAAGTGCGACGTCGATATCCGTAAGGATCTGTACGCCAACACTGTGCTGTCGGGTGGTACCACCATGTTCCCCGGCATTGCCGACCGCATGCAGAAGGAGATCACGGCCCTGGCTCCCTCGACCATGAAGATCAAGATCATTGCCCCCCCGGAGCGCAAGTACTCTGTCTGGATTGGTGGCTCCATCCTTGCCTCTCTGTCCACCTTCCAGCAGATGTGGATCTCCAAGCAGGAGTACGACGAGTCTGGCCCCTCCATCGTCCACCGCAAGTGCTTCTAAATTAACTAGTCGCATCCTTCAATGTTGTGCGAGCTGTCGCATCCTGATGCCTTGATGGTTTTTCTTGATGCTTGACGCTTTTGTGCATGTAATCCCCATTCCAAAAACATAATCGAAATTCGAATCCCATGACCAAAAAAAAAGATGTCTCTGGTGTCCATTATCTGGATGTTCACATGTCCATATCCCACTTTCCTCAAAACAAATTCAAAAAGACAACAGTGGTTTGTTCAAGCAGAAGAGGTATCATTGGCATGGGTATACAAGAGTCTTTCAATTGGCCGAGTTTTCAGGGATTGTTGATCCTGGTTCTACCTTGCAATCCGCACGAGGTGGCCACTCAAAGTCGACATCCTAGCAAACCCATGAGCCATGGTGAGCACCGGCCCGAATCATTCAGTCAAATTCTCGCTTGCCGTGCGTGGAAAACCTACTGTGACATCAAGAGCAAGAATGTCGCATTCACAGTCGCCCAGCAAGTCGGCCAGGCTGGGCGTTGTGCGTCCCAAATCGCTATGCACAAACTCCTTGATATAGGTGCCTATGCAGCCGACGAGTTGCAGGTGAGAATTGGGCGTGATGATCACTTCCCGCTTCGTGGCCTACTGCAACTCGCAAGCCGAGCGTGCTCGCAAAAGCCATCTGACCTGATTCTGTCTGCAAGTTGAGCAGATAGTAGTTTGCTTGTTCCAAGGGTTGAATCTGCAAGCTAGCACGGTCAAAAGGAACAGAAAAGAAACAGACCCATGAGGCGTGGAGTTGATAAGCATCTCACAGTCACAGAGTCAATGCTTCAGTCTGCACGAACCGGAAAATCGTGCGCTCGCGTACAGCAGCAGTGCGTCGGTGCAGCACTCGAAGCGGTGTGCGTTGGTACACTCGGACATTCTATTCTCGCGAAACCGCATGAGGATGGTGTCATGCTGCGCTCTGAGCGGGAGCACAGGCCAGGGGAGCTGACCTTCTTATTGTTGAAGGCCACAATTTCATCAGCTGTCAGCTCGCGTGAGCACCAGATGGGACACTGATAGGATTTCGTCTTGCTGCCAGCAGAAGCCTTGAGCGCGTCGATGCTGGCTTCAGCTTGAATGATGCAAAGATCGCTCACGCGCACATGGGGATGCTTGTTGATTTCCTCCTGCAAACGGCACATTTCCTCCCACGGTATGTAATGACGAAGGGCGTCGGTGAATCCGATGGCAAAGGGCCGCCCTTCGCCGAGCATGCGCACGTCCACATCCTACTCGCGCCAGAGCGGGGTTGTGAGTGACTTGCTGCCTCGCGATAGCATTGGGGTGGATGCGCTAACGTTCGGACACACACCTCCCGACCAGCCGAGATGAAGGTGCCCGGTTCCGTCCGCAGGGCTGGCAGCAAGGGGTCCCGGATAATTTGTTCCACTGATTCCTCACCCTTCTCCGCCCACGGGCTCTGGGGAATGCCTCGCCTGGTCTTGATGTAACGACCTGCACCAAGTGGTCGAACCATCAACGCAACGCTTGTTGTTCTCCAACCCCCCGCCCCCTGCCTCGCCACGCGAAGATGACAAATCCCACTTGCTAAACACCAGCTGCGCACGCAATGAGGACCATACCGCCAATCCAAATGGGAGCGCGCTGAAAGGTGACAGCGGGCGGGGCAATGGGTTTGCTTGGGGCCTTGGGGGGGCATGGCATGTGGCTGATGGGTGCGCACATGTACAAAAGGATGTGAGAAGGCCATGGGGTACTGCGATAGATGTCATGCTGCGATGGGCAAGGGCAAGGGGATAGTGTTTGCCAACCGAGTGTAAGTGCTCATGTCGATGCGCTCCAGGAGGCTGTCGATATCCTTGGTCGTCCAGGGTCGAATCACTCCGCGCTGAGAAAAATAAACGAGAATGGAAGAGAAGAGTCAGCGCTGCACAAAAAGTGTCCCCATGCGGTGAGGGGTCAACGTGGCTCGCAGGCCGACGCTACCCAGCGGTGTTGATGAGCACGTACTTTTTGAGCTTTGGGCCGACGAAAGTTGTGCCGTACTTTGCTCAGGCGATCGTAAAACTGCAGCGAGTGGGCGGTCTCCCACGTCTGATCCCAATACAGTGTGTGATGTTTGAGTGAAGGAGCGCAACCGTGGAGAAACCGCACATGATGTTTGGCACAGCGATGACCAGCGTACCAGGTGAACGAGGAACTCATGGCCACCCCCCCAAGTGTACTGGGGCAGGAGCGGCATGAGTTGGTGTCGCAACGCTTCCCGCACGGCATTTTTAAGAGGCACATTCTCTTGAATGGTGACTCCCGCGCTGTGGTGGAAGGACAGCACGAGTCCCAGACACGATCAGGATCCGCATGCAGATACGGAACCATTTGAGCCGAAAAGGAGGCGCAAGTGCAACCCAGCTTTGCTTCCAACAAACCTGGATGAATGTGCCATGGTGAGGCTTCTCAGATGTGCATCAAAAGCAGCGGGAAGATTGATGCTAAAGTTGAGACGGGGACTGTCGTAGCCCGGGCCGCCCACCGCACTGGCCAGCTCGCGCAGGTAGGCGTCATCATGAAGCTCGGGCAATAGGTTTTCACAAAGCACGCAAGGGCTCTCCGTCTCCACCGTTAAGTCGTCTTCTGGCGTAGTTTCCTCGCTATCTACAGTGTCAAATCGCGCACAGCACCATCGACACACCCCAAGCTGGCTCAAGGCCGCTGCCGTCACGCTTTTCGCGGTCGCCATTCTTGCTCCTGCGCCTGCCAAAAATAATCCAAAAATCCTGATCCCCAACTCGTGGACCATCGAATGAATCAACCGTCTGACATCTGACAATCTGACATTCAGAAGCGAAGCGGATGTGTAATGTTAGACACACTCTCAAAGGCCAACTGTACTAGAGAGAGAGAGAGAGCGAGATTGAAAGAAGAAAGAAAGGAAGAGAGAGCAGATGCGTGTGTGTGTGTGTGTTGATCATCATCATCTGCTTTGGCAAACAACAGTGACTGATCAACGAACTGGGCGGTCGTGCTGAAACTCAGTGCATCCGCCTCCTTCGGATCGGGATTGATCTCCGCGGCGCGGCGTCCGCTCTCCCCTTCCACTTCAGTTGTTTCCTTGGACAAGGGCACGCCCCGTGCTGGGAGGGTGTCGCCGTATCAATACGAGCAGTACCTGCAGGTGTACATGCAGTGCGAGAATCCCTTTCTGGTACGCACGTTGATGGCCAGCACGAGGGCGCAGCCGTAGGGGTGTCGCAGCTGTGAAGAGCGGGCTTGAAAATGAGTGGCATCGGCAGCATCAGATTGCCATGGCTGCTCGTACTTGTCTGAGCGCTTGGCATCTGAAGCATGCTCTGGGTTGCTCTGGATCGGGCAGCTCTTGACGCATGCACAGCACGCCGCTGCAGAGGTCAGGCCAAGCGGCTTCTCTCACTGATGCCGTTGCGCCGCGTTCCATAGGCGTGGCCGTACTGATCCTGAATGTGGGCCTGGCCCGGTCTTGAGGCATTCGATCAACACTTGTCCCATCCTCATTCTGATTCTGGCATTGTGTCGTGGCTCCTTGTCACCTTGCGCCATGGCTCGATACAATGCATTTGAAACAAGCCAAGAGGCATGGCACTACACCAACATGAGCCGGTACGCATCCCTGCGCGCTCGCGTCGATCTGACCCTAGTGCTCATAGAGGTTAAACCTTTGTTTGGCTTGTGTCTCCTGTCGAAAACGGGTCAAACACCCCAATAAATTCTGCAGATCGGTGGCGGAGACAATGCTAACTCGTCGCCGAGCCAAGGGCACCTTTCTCGTTCGCGACTCGGAGCGCGTGCAGGGGGCCTCTGTCCTCTCCGTCTTGTAAGTCCATGCTTCCATGCAATTGGAGACATTTATGGATTGTGGTACTACTTTGAGCGAGCACTCCTCGACACGCAATGATCCTCATTCCTGTTCATCGCTGCCGTTTCTATCGTGGGGTGGGAAAATGGATGATGATAGCCAGGACGACTTGGTGCACCACTACCGCCTGACAATTCGCGAGGACAACTCTGTCGTCGTAGACGTACGTGCGCTTGCCAAACATCACATTGGCCATGTCTCGCTGCCTTTTGCTTTTGCTTTTGGATTGCCCTCAACCATGTCCTCTCGCCGGTGACTCGTACACATTCTGGCTGATTCTGGCTGCGCAATTAGGGTGTGGATGCGGTATACCCGTCGCTTCGGGCCATGATCCACGCTCTACAAACAGAAAATATCCTTGCCAGTCCTCCCATCATCCCTCTTGAGCTCAACAACACCGGCATCTACGAAGAGACGCCCTCACACGCCTCAACCACCGATGATGATGATGATGACGACGACGAGGACGGGGACGATGATGAGTCAACTGGCGATTGTCGCCTCATTTCAGCTCTCAAGAGCAGTCTTGACCTCAACCATGCCACTTCCAGGTGCGTATCCTTGACTGACGCTTCCTACACTGTGACTTTCTACTCTTCTCATCGCCCAGTCGTCGTTGTGCTTCCCTTGTTTCGACTAACGCACGATCCCCCCCCCAGATCGGATCCCTCAGCTATGGGGCAACTGCAACAGTACATTCAAGGCACCGCGTGTCAAGACAGCAACGCCATCAAGTCCATGGGTAGCATTCCTGGTTTCAACGAGATGGTATGTCTTTTTCCGCACTCAGACAATCTGGTTTGCACCTAGAACTTGACGGGCCTGACTCATCACTGCTGCGTTTGCGCAAAAACAGCTACATGCAGCCGCGAAGCCCTTACTCACCGAGCTACGACGCTTCACAACTCGTATGGAGGCCACCCGCAATCTCTTCCAGCTCGCTAGCGAGGAACGCGGCTTTCCTGGCGCCGAACCGGTCCGTCTGGTGCTGCTCTATCACTGGTCTTGAGGCCCACCAACTCCAGTGGCTCAGTGTTAGCCCCATCCGCGTATCCCATGCAAATTCACCTGTGCATCTTTGCCCGCGCTTTATCTTGCACCGCCACTCGTGTCTATAGTTTCAACTTCACGAGCTGGATGAGTCAAAAGCCGATGAAGACCCGCTGCTTTACCTCATTCACAATCTACAGATGGCCCGAGATATTTCGCAGGACGCATCCACTCAGGTTTTGCCTTGCTATCCTGGACATGTACACACCTCCCGTGCCCACGTCAGTGTCTCTCACGGTCGGCTACTACATGCTTCGGCTTTGCCCGCGCGACGCAGGCCACGTCGTTTCTGCGCCACTCCACGTGCCGTCATTCGGAGAAAGAGGCCCTCATCTATGAGGAGGGTCGCGCCCGCGATGACAACGTCTACAGTTACAACGTGCGCAAGGTGGAAAAGGTCATGGGCAAAGCCGAGGAGCTGACTGTGGATGTCAACCAAGGCGTCGTCCTCACTCGCCACAGTGCCGGGTCACAGGACAACAAGGTTGGCCGGTCGTGCATCAAGTTTTGCCTTGCCTGGGCTCCATATGCCTCAAATTCTCACAGAGAGGGTTCTCATTCTCACTGGTGTTGCAATACCGGGATACGACCGTGACAACATTGGCCTGCGATCACCCATTAGACCTATCGTCACGACGAGGTTGTGCAACTGATCAAGTCGCGGTCCAACAAACAGCGCTTGGCCATTTTGTTCCAGGGCAAACGACGCAAGGATTACATATTCGAAGATCTACAGGTTTGTTACGCTTCCTTCTTTCATCTGCTCGGGATGGAGTCGCCCATTGCGAAGTGGCATCCCGCCGACTCATGCCTTTGTTTCCTCGCCTGGGCGTTATGTACGGCTTTTTACACGTCGGGTTAGCATCGAGAGGACTTTTGCCAAAAAGTGCGGATGCTCAAAATGCGACACGGTGGGCACCAACTTGAGGATAGCCGCCACTCCAAGCTGAGCATTTGGATTGGAACCTTCAACATGGGTGATGTATGTCCTTGCACGGATCTTTTTTGAAAATCCCCTTCTGCAAACGCCTGCGAATGTGCAACATACGTCAGCGACAGAGCCTGGCACCTTCAAAAAGTGAAGCTCAATTCGTCTGGGTGTGTTTATGGCATGCACAGGTGGCGGCGCCCAACGACCTGAGTAGCTGGTTCGCTTGTCAAGGCCAAGGTCGAGCTCTCCCATCCAATTCAGAGCACGACATTCTAGCTATTGGTAGGCCTTTGAGTTTTGCTTCTTGTCTGTTTTTTTCCCGCTATCAAGAGGCGGGTCGCCACCCGCTTCTTTGAGAAGGAACATCACTTTGCGCCCTCATTCGTGCAACCATGACGCAATTCTTCGGTCTTAGGCTGCCAAGAGGCGGGCATGGCAGAAAAGGACTGGTTGGCGCTGGTGCGGCAACACATCGGTGCCGGCTACCAGCAACTGGCCTTTGCAAAATTGCTGCAGATTCGACTTGTGGTCTTCGTGCGCGATCAGCACATGAACAAAGTCAGCCATCTACAACAGAGCGTCGTTGCCACGGTCAGTACCTCCTGATAGCAGGCGCTCAGGCTGTCCTGGGTTGGGCCGAGGCAGGCTCTCTTAGCCCCGTGACTCAAAATGGTGCAACCATTACCTTGACCAGGGATTGGCTAATAAGCTCGGCAACAAAGGTGGGGTGGGAATAGCGTTTTTCGTCAACCAGACCTCCTTCTGCTTCATCAACAGTCATCTCGCAGCCGGATCGGAAAAGGTACACAGCTGCCATTTTGTCTCAGGCGACTACTAAACAGTCGTTTTGCGCTCTCGGGCTGACTGCAAGTCGTGCTCACACGGTCGTCTTCCGCACGTGGGTGACCACGCGTAGCTTTTGAAGCGCAACACCAACGCTCTGGACATCTTTTCCAAGCTACAACTGGGCCAAAAGCACCTGTCTGGCTTTGACATTCTCAATCAATTTCATCACGTCTTTTTCTTTGGCGACCTCAACTACCGCATCAATCTTCCCGTTAACATGGTGATTGACGATGCCAAGAGGCAGCAGTACACACGCCTGTGCCAATACGACCAGCTCCTCATGCAGCGCGGCTCACAAAAGATGTTTTTTGGATTCGGTCAGTCTCATCTCTCATGCCCTGATGTTCCAGCTCATCATCGCTGTTCTCACGCGCGTCTTCTGGCCTCATCCCTGTGACAGAGGAGGGCCCAATCGAGTTTCCCCCCTCATATCGCTACAAGCGGGGCACACGAGACGTGTACGAGTACGAGAAGCAAAAGGTGTGCCAGCGAGAAACCGGATGTGACGCTCCTTCCTGGATGCGGCAGATCTGTCGGGTCTTTGCCTTTTTGTAATGCAGGTTGTTGTGGCCATGCGTGTTCTAGGCCAGCGGCATCAAGATCAACGTGCCCTCCTATACAGATCGCATCATGTGGCGTAGCTTTCCCAACCTCTACATCAAACAGGTAGGCATGCTCGTGCACCAATGCGTGTTTGACCTTCCTTAGCCACTTGTCAATCACTGACGAGGCGTTGTGCTCATATTGGCAGACAAGCTATGGTGCAACGACGGATATCATGACCAGTGATCATAGCCCGGTCTTTGCCACCTTTGATATCCAAGTTACTGATCAGCATGCAAGGTCAGCAGGGTGTGGTTTATTGGGCATGGTGGTACAAAGGGCAGGGACCCTGTTCATCTAAAGTGGCTCTTCTTCTTTGATGTCAAAACCGATATCTTCAGCTCCTGTGGACTGGCACTTTCTATCCGTTCGGCTCAGCACGCCTCATGCACCGCACTCTATCCTCGCTCTTTTGCTTGTTCTGACAGCACCTTGGGAAGTGGCGAGAATCGTTGCACCGTGTTTTTTCACAGTGCCGTAGCCAAGCTCAAGACCGCCGCCAATGTCAAATTTGTACTACAATTTTACGCCAACTTTATTGATGGTACGAGCTTTAGGTCCCATTGCCCTGGCTAACCCGAGGGGGGGTGGGGGGTTTCATATTCTCATTCTTTCGTAGGCAAGCAACAGACCGTGCGCAACTCAGATTATGACTATGAGCCGAAGAACCCCATTTGGGCTGGCGTAAGTTTCTTGAGGATCATCTTGTCAACCTGCTCGCCTTGGGCTCAAGCCATCAGTGCCACCACCGAGCAACGGCAATACAGAGGCTATCTCATGCTGGCATGCGTCCTCGGGGCTTCAGACGGACTTTCCACGCATCGTGCCCGCTGTGGCTGATCGTGCCTACCTAGAGCACGAGCACCTGCTCATTGCTGTCAAATCAGAAGATGGCGATGAATCCTATGGTGCGGCTTGCTTGCTCTTGTTACTGGTTTTTTTTGGCTGCCATGGGTGCTGTTGTGCTGAGACGACGCTCCAGCAGGTGTGCTCACTTCGAACGGACTGCATTGATGGCTGATCGGGTGTGCAGGCGAGGGATCGCTGTCGTTGATGAACATGTTCAGCTCTTCTGCCCAGCCCTGCCCCTTCAAGGTGGATTTATCTCACCACGGCGAGTTCACGGTATGCTTTCGCACGTGCGACGAATTGCCAAGCTCAGCAGGTTTAGCAGTTCATTCCGTGCTCCACGTTTACTTTCGGTAGGGCACATTGGCCGGGCACATGTGCGTGGACGGAGCACGGGGCAAGAGCACCATGGGACAAACAGACCTGGTGGCAGCCGGCGATGAGGATTTGGATGCCCTGGACGCCACCCTAGACGGCAGCCGGCGTACTCGACGAGGTACGCCTGCTTCAATTGCATGAGGGTCGCTTGGTCTGGTGTTGCCATGACCTATGTTGAGCATAGAGTCTGATTCACCGCTCTTGCCCATCTGCAGCAGCTCCATTGCGGCACAACGCCACGTTTACCGAAGGCATGGCTTCAGCGCATGGGCCACCTGCCATTCCGCCTCGGGCCCGCATGGGGCTGAGCGAGCGACGCCCCATGGGTGCTGCTACTCTGGCTGAAAAGGAGCGTGCCAAACGGCCAGCATCCATGATGGTGCCAGCTACGCGTGCGGGGCCCTCAGACCTCAACAAACAGGTATGGTTTTGACGCCTCAACTTTTCTGTTGGCTCTTTGCTATTACACCTAGGATTCAGCTCTCAATCCGCACGCACTTTGTCGCCGCCTTGTCTGTCTCCCCCAACTCCATAGCACGCGAAATTGCAAGTGAGCCAGTTCTTTCATGAGCTGCAGCTTGGGCAACTTGCAGGCGCTTTCATCCAAGCTGGCGTAAGGCTTCTACACCCACCGTCTGCGATGCCTTGGCTTCATGTTTGTCTCCTTTTTTTTCTCAACTGTTGCGCTCATGTTATGATTATGGCTTCATCTTCAGTATGACGACCTGGAATTTTTCTCGGACTTAGCCGAGGAGGATCTGCAAGACATTGGTGTCAGCGCGCCAGATATCCAGATCATTATGACCGCCATCGCTAAGCGCAATGCTTCGGCAGCGACGCCCTGAAAGCCTTTTGCTTGAGTGTGTGAATAAGACGGTTGCTTAGCACCCTCAGCATGTGACTAGGTTAAGACGGGTTGTTTGCTTGCTTGCTTTGACGACGTTTCTTCTGTTTTTCTTTTTCCTTTCCCCCCCCCCCCCTTTTTTTTTTTCGCCTCTGTCTTTTGTCTGTTCCCTTGCCCCAAGGGCTGTGTTGTCCTACCCGATTCGACCACAATGGCTTGTCACGTTGTCATTGACTCCAAGTAATTGGCACTCTTGTTTAGTCACTTTTTTTCGCCGACTCCTGCCCACCCTCTTCGCTTTGGCTTCTGGATGTGAGGAAAAGCAGGTGTCTGAGCATTGGTAGCTATACCAATTGAGTTTTGTGAAATGAGCCGCAGATAATGTTGTGCTTGGGCGTGCATTCCAAGGGTCTGAGCCGACCCAGTGCTACCAAATAGCCAGCCTCCTGAGAACCATGCATCGTGCCTTGGGTCTTAGTGGTCCACACGCAACAAGAAATGAGCGCGAGTTTGAGCGGGGCGGATGATTGGACCAACCTCTGCCAACGAAAGGCGATCGCCGTCGATTGTGTCCATGTACGCATCGGCCACGGCCGCTTCGGGCGAAGTCATGTTGTACGTGCAACCGTCCTCCAGCATGCCGGGGTCTTGGTCCGCAGCCACACCAAAGCCAGAAAAGGCATGCATGTCCATGCCCAAATCTCGGTACCGTTCGGAGCGGGGGTAGTCCATGACGCATTCGCCTTGTTTGTTAAAGTTGCGGGAGATCTGTATTGGCCACGATGGGCGGAAGGATCAACCATCAGACTCAGGAAGCACTCAAATACAAGTGCATTGCTAGCTTGGTCCATTGCAATGCCGGCTCTAGCACGGATCTGACGTACTTTGCCATAACAACACGGACAAAACACAAAGGCAGCATGCTGGCTGATGCAAGCGTTGAGGGCCAGATCGGTCAGCATGCCACAAAAGTGAAGTCCCACCCCCAGATCAAAAGGAAGCGCCATTTCAGCAAAGGATTCCATATCGCCGATGCAAACCTGCACATGATTGCACCGATTTCAGGTTGGAGTGGTCACAGGCGGGAAGAGAGAAAAAAAAAAAACACAATGCGCCACCCTCCCCTTGCCTCTTATAAAGAAAAGCATAAACCCAAGCAAGATGGATCAAAGCAAGAAAAACATTGCGCACCGACACGTTGGTGAGCTTGAGCTGGGCTGCCCGTTGCAACGCACGGGACAAGGAGAAGACATTTCGATCAAACAAGATAATCTAAACCGATATGCAGTCAGTATGTGAGACGCATATGCGGCTCAAGATCACATGCCAAAAGCAACATGGCCCAAGCATGGCTCAATTTGATCCAGACCTCGCAGTCTTTGAGCACGTAGGCCAGCAAGAGGCCCAGATGCCCCCCACCCGCGCCGAATTCAACCACGCGATCGCCGGGTCGTGCGACCCCGCAGATGGCCCGACTGATACTATCGACCTGTTGACGTTTCCGGAGTTGCTTGTCTGGGCGTACTTCACCACAAGCCGGGTCCAGCTCCGGCACCGCGCTGTCTGGGCGCATGACAGCGTCCAGCCGAGCCAGCAAGTAATCTTGACGTGATGGGGCGTCAGGAGAATCGTCGCGGTGCGTCCGTTCCCTAAATCGTGACCCCACCGCATGAGTGAGAGGCGCAGGTTACGGCCATGACGTGGGCGGTCCAGCGCGACGTAACCACACAGAGCATGGTTTGGCCAAGCAATGCAGCAGGATAAAACGCAACCCACCCCTGCATGATGCCGGCCAAGTTTTCCAGCTCTGTGGGCGGCCTGCGCATGGCATTGAGCTGATCGAACCATTGGGCTTCCATGCCGCGACGCCGAGAATTGCGCGTCTTTCGGCTCTGCTCATTTTTGGCCGCAGCACATGAGCGGGGACCCAGCAAAAATGACCATGCGCCCTGGAGCGACAGGAGAGACACCCTTTGCAGGCCCAGTCCATACGACATACGTTCATGGCCTCGTCAACGCGCGAGGGCACCATTTTGAGAGCTTGCTTGGTCAAGCCTTCTTCACGGCGCAGATGGTTGTCGGCGGCCCCCGGTGGGGCGGGTGGTAAGCCGGTACAGCGCTCATTGAGGATGGCCAGCAGGCCGTCCACCCAGCGCCGTAAATTGGGCAGATGCTGCCAAGATTCGTCCTGGCGCAGATGCTGCTCGTAGGCCAACAGGAGCACAGCGCCAGCCACGTCGGTGGCCGAAAGGTAGGTGCCGTTGCGAGGGCCCAGCATGAATCGCCGATTTGCCAAGCGATCATCGAGCTCCAACAAGGGCAGGAGCGGGAGGACAATGGGCCCGAGATCGTGGTGCAAAGCCTGCCGCAGCTGCCGCGTTGATTGCCCAGCTGCAGTCTGTTTATAGCGGATAGTTTTGGCTTCAGCATCGCGGTGCCAGTTTAGCGACCCATACTCGGCCACCAACGCCGGCAACAAGCGCTCATACATGTGTTGTATGAATTTCAGAGACTGGAGGGTTATAGGCGCGTGAAACAAGGCGGCGTCGCGCAAGGGGTAGCTGGGTGAGCGTGTACAGTTGCAGTCTGTGGTCTTGGGTTGGCTGCTTGGGGCGCGCGTTTCTGAGAACACACCTGAAGGCGCCCAGTTTTTCCCCGGCCACGAAACGCGGCAATTTGTTCGGCATGTTCCTTGGTCCACGAGGCAGGGTCGGCCGCCCGCTCCTGCAGAGGCTGTGTCAACAGGGCGTCTAGGCTCAGCCCAAGCTGTTCACCTGCGCCCTTGTTGGCTACGGAGGCATGTTCAATGAGATTGATGGTCGAATCACTTCCGTCCCAGTCGATCAAACGCTGGAGGATGTCTGCATAGGGTTGGGGCGGGGACAAACATACGCTGTTCAAGGGCTGTCCAGGCAGCCTCGGGAATCTCGACGGCCACGTGCTCACCCACAAGCGTGATCACGAGGTGGCTCAACGTAGCCATGCCTCTGTGGTTCTGCGCCCCAAAACACCAACACTCAGTCCCCCTCCCCCAGCTCCTCTTCCTCTTCACTCCCACTCTGTCTCCTCTTCCTCGTCCCCCCCCCCCCGCCACCCTCTTCACACTGCACCTAAATGATTCCGACCCCCCCCTTCAACCCCAGCCCCTCCTCACCGATGTTGGTCTCACAGCTCAAGTCACAATTTATCTGACATTTCGGCTCTTCTCTCTCTTCCCTCTCTCTCTCTCTCTCTCTCTCTCTCTCTCTCAACCAATTCATCTCTCTCTCTCTCTCTCTCTCTCTCACACACACAACACACACACACACACACACACGCACCCTCATCTCTGTCTGTGTGTCTGTGTGTGTCTCTGTGTGTCTTGTGTTTCATTTTGCGATTGTGCGAGTTAGTTGGAAGGGGTTTTTTTGGGACGTGGGAGGGGGCAGCGGTTGAGGTGCATGCGCCAGCGTGGCTGTACACAACAGAGGGGTGTTGGCATTGGGACACGTGGTGTGAAGGATCAGGTGGCCGCCGTGCCGTATATGGGCCGGGTCGCTTTTGATCCCAGAATTTGCCGAAAGTCGATTCGATTCGGTCGGTCGGCTCCGGAGGGGACCACGACACTGCGACACGTCATGAGCGAGCGTGTTTTTTGCGCGTGCACGCCTCTCTCAGTGATTCATCTGCTTGGGCAACATTGACTCTGTCTTTAACCGAGCGCCATGGCAGGCAACTCGACGCTCTGCGACACCTTTGCAAATGAAAATGACTGCGTACGTGGTCCATCTCCCGCGCAGATCCTTTGATATTAGCATCGGACTTACCCTTTTGAACCTTCCATTAGCGCACCATCGTGGCCTTGCGCATCACAGCAGCTTCCATGTCTCTATTGGGCTGGTGCGTTGGGTGTTTAGGCTCGGCTTGCCTGTCTTCTGCCATGTGTCCCTCCGGGCGCTCTTCGGTGCTCTCATGATCACGGGTCCTTTGATCTTGGCAGCTTGGTCATTCTGTTCAGCATTTGGCTCTTTCAGCGATATCGCAACTTTGCGCAGCGATTGATCATGTTCTTGACCGGGGCTGCTCTCTTGGACTGCTTTCCTTATTTTCAAGTCCGTGACGCACCCACACAACCATACCCAACCACAGACCAGAAATTGCGAGACCGCGCCGTGTCAGGCGGCATCGTTGATATTACCTCTCGCTTTGACCTTCTTGATGTCACAGGCATCCGAACATCCACGGGATGACATGATCTGCGCCGCACAAGCCGTCTGGATGACCTACACAGGTGAAACTCAATCTGAGCTGATGCACATCCTCTCTCCTTCCCCTTGGTCGCAGCCAGCGCGCGCACACACGCACATTTTGCTCTGCCGTGCTCACCTCTGCACTGAAACGAACGTGATCCCTCTTTGTTTGGTGCAAACCATGGGTAGATTGGTCGGTCATTCTTTGGATCTGCGTCATCACATACAACGTGTACGCCAATCTTGTGCACAAACAAGATACAACGCGGCTCGAACGGTACGTGCTTGGCTTTACGCAGGTGCCTGTGATGCTCTTGCTTTCGGCCTTTCTGCAATTCATTATCCCGATTTCGCCTTTCTTTCTCTGTTAGCTGGTATCACTTGCTCGCCTGGGGGTTTCCAGTCATTCCAACCGCAATTCCTCTCTTGATGGGCGCTTATGGCCCAGCAGGGGCGTGGTGTTGGATAAAGCCGGAACACGTTGCCTTGCGCTTTGGAATTTGGTGTGAGTGGCTCCTGCCGCGCCTTGAAATCGCGCTCGGTGTGTTTCCGTGTTTTGCTCATTTCCATTTTATTGATTAAATATTCTCTTGCTGTGGTGGGGAGCAGATTGCCCCATGATCATTCTGATTGTGGGCGTAGCCGTGACCTACGGCATCATCCGGCGGCAAGTCAAGCGTAGCCTCACCGTGTGGCAGGGTACCTATTCGCCCAATCTGGAGGAAGACCGAGACATCTTGCGTCGCCAGGTGCAACCTTTGCTGTACGTCCACATGATGACCGACGTTCCATGGCCGCCGCGCTTCTGGTCGTGCAAATGAGCTGCCCGCGACCCCCCACAAAGAAAAAACAAAAAAACAACAACAACAAACAAACAAACAAATAACAAAAACAAAGCTAAACAAAAGGCGAAGCACAGTTTGCCTCAAGACACTGACATGGTCAGCTCATGCCGCCCTGGGATCGTTCCTTCCCATAGGATTTACCCGGCGGTGTATCTGTTGCTCTCCATCTTTGCCATCGTGAATCGGGTTCAGAATGCGGTGGACACCAGCCATCCCATCTTTGTCTTGTACTTGATGCAGTCGGTGACCTCGCCCATGCAAGGTTGGCTATTTGAATGCATTATGCACGCGCAGTAGGCTACAGTCGTGGAGGGCGGGCCAAAGGCTCACGCGGTTCCCGCTGCAGGTTTTGTCAACGCGGTGGTATACGGAATCAACGGTGGTTTCTGGCGAACGTGCACACCTGTCAACATCAAGCGGGTACGTGAAGGCCGAGGCAAGGAGCTTCACCCCCGCCCTTACACTCTTCTGTAGCCATGTCTCATTCGAGCTTTCTCTGTGCGTGTAGGCCTGGCATCAGCATCGGCGTCGAACCAGCGTTCGCGAGTTTCCCATCATCAGTACGACATATCTGAGTTCTCGTGTTGTCGTCTCGCACGTTCGCTGGTGCCTTGCTCATCGCCTGTCATGTGGCATTCGACACGCGCTCCTTGTCAAAACCTGCAGTGGATGACGACGCCAGTGACCTCCAGAGCTTTGCCTTATCGTCCGATGATGAAGATGACGACGTCTACTCTGCATCGCACCCATCCTCTCTTGCTTATGCCGTAGCAGGCCCCTCATATTAGTAGACCAAGGTTAATTGCAATGATACATGAACCACCCGATTCTTTTTGTGTTGAATTTTTAAGGATGAGAGGCCCAACCTGGGATGAGAGTCATGGCCGCTCAGCGGCGCTGTCAAAGAGCTGGTGATGTGTCAAGAGAGAGGGGTAGGTGTGCGCGTGCGCGCACCAAGGCCCGAGGTGGTGAGGGACGGGATGCAGAAGAGCGGCCCAAGGTTGTGAAAGGGGCGATTATGCGGACATGATGGGGGCAATGGTTTCCAAAAAGGCCGCCTTAAAAGCCTCATCAGAGAAGCGGTTGCTGACAGCTGCACGGGCACGAGCCTACAACATCACAAGACAAGATACATGATTGGTGCAATATTTTTGTGACACTTTTTCACTCTACTTTAATGTATGTTCTGGGAGCCGGTGGTCGTTTACATACCCGCAATTGCTGCCGCTGTCCCTCGGGCATGTCCAATATCATTTCCATTTTGTTTGCAAACTCCTGAGCAGTTTCTGCGAGAAAGCCCGTGGGCTCATTCTCGTATGGGATAACAATGTCTTGCTTGGGTCCAGCCGAGTTGTGGGCGAGGGCGATGGGGCTGAACGCAGGTAAAGGTCGGAAAAGGTTGCATGAATGGGTACCAAAGACCACGAGAGCTGCCCGCAGCTAGCATAGGGCATTGTCAGGCCATGTGGAGGCAACATACCCGGCAGCCAGAAATTCAACCACACCAATGCCAAAATGTTCATCCCGCATGGTGTGCAGTCCGATCATGGCTCGACTGAGCCAGTCCTTGAGTTCCTGCGTTGGGTCATCCGTGGAAGTCAAGAAGGTCGATAAGAGCACTTGGTAGGAGAAGGCAAGGTGGTGCTGACAAAGGGAGGCGGGGGCCGATCATGCATATTCTTTTACGCACAGCATAGTCAACGTTGACGCGGAAATCGATGCTGTCGGGGCTCTACTCAGTGCCAGGTTCATCACCAGAAGGGATGATCAAGGCATCATTGACGGGGGCACATGGTCGGCCAAGCATGTGCGCGATTACAAGCTCGTGTCGCGCAAGGTCCGTACCTGCAGGCCCAACGCGGTGGCCTGTGCCCGAAGCGAGGCGACGCGGCGCGCATCGCCTTCATTGCGACAGCCACCGACGAGAACAAGCTTGACCTACACACGAACAACGGTAAATGGCATCAAATATGCAATGCCTGGTCAGGGCGGCGCAATGGGGGGCTTCTCAGTGGTGCCCAGGCGGCCAGAGGCATACATGAGGGCGGCGTTGATGCAGGAGGGCGAAGGCTTCGATTTGCAGAGCATGGTCTTTCTCAGGGCGAAATTGGGCCACAGAGACAATGAGCTGTTCCCGGGGCCTGTCAATGTCGAGGTGCTCGAGTCCACTGGTATCGCAGGGCGGGTAGACGACCCGCGCATGGCGGGGGCTGCCAAACCATAGCTGTCGAATGTGATTGTGGGTCCAGCTGGAGTTTGTCATGACGACGGCTGCAAAAGCGCCAGCCAGGCCATAGGCCAGGGCAAAGATGTTGTAGTAGAGAAGCTTGACTTGCGTGAGCAGCTGGCTGCGTCCCACGGTCACATCATTGTTGAAGTCGGCGCGGCGATCCCGCACCTTGGAAAGCATGTCGGTGCTGATGGTGGGGTAGTGGACATAGCAGCCCACTCGACTACCCGCAAGCAGCCGAACGAGGGGCAGAACAAAGGCGTAACCCATGGTATCGAGGAAAACATCCGGGCGGTGGAGGCAGATTGCTTCGAGGCCAAGGACGAGCGAGCCCAGGCTCTGTAAGAGCATGGTAAAGTGCGGGTAATGGTGAGCTTCAACATAGCTGCGCGTATGCAGGAAGGCAATGGTAACGCGGCGGGCGTCAATGACGAGGCCAAATCGCTCTGCGGCACGTGTAAGGATCATATCAGCCGTCGCATCGGTGTCGCCCGAGTACAGCAGCACATGATAGTCAGGGTGGACGCGGTGAACGGCCTGGATAGCGGACCAGAGCACGCGCTCGCCCCCACCCCCGGCATTGCAAAAGGGGTGGAAAAAGGCCACCGTGGACCGGTGCTGACCCGTGCGCTTTTGACCCAGGTCCCGCTGCACTGCCACATAATCCTTGGGACGATAGATCCGCACAGCCACCCAAGCCACCAGCCATGCTGCCAGCCCAACGACCAGGGTGGCCTGCACGGCCAGGAACACGAACGAGAGCAGCAGCACCAACATCTCTCTCTCTCTCTCTCTCTCTCGTGTGAAAACTGCTTGTGACAGCGGAAGAACGTATGCGCAGGCCATTTTTAATGCTGGCACATCTATACACATTCTCCTTTGGCTGACATTCCGGTCGCTGGTTCGGAACAGCTGTTGAGAAGAGCGTGGCTCTTGCTCTCTCTCTCTCTCTCTCTGAACGGCCAACGCAGCACTCGCGTCGTGGTGTGTGTGTGTGTGTGTGTGTGTGTGTGTGTATCCGGGTATAGGTGTGCCTGATCTCCAGATCACAGCCCGCGTCATCGACGTATCCTGTGCCCTGCGCTTGTCTCCAGAACATCCGGCCAGCCCACTCAAAGCAAAGCGGCAACCTCCTCCTGCCATCCATGTTGCCCGCTGACTGCCACCCACCACTTGCTCCCTGCCCCTCTTCCAACGCCTTTCAGCAAAACCACCCCTTGTCAACCACATGCAAGTGGGAATGACAAGTGGTAGCCAACATCACATTCAACCAGAAACGTTTTTTTTTCTGGTATTTTTCAACTCGACTACAACGTTGACTGGGTGAGTGAGCTCATGGGTTGTGCCGCCTTGCTGCTCCCTGTCTTCTCCCTGTCTTCTCCCTGGCTTCTCCTATTGCTCGGGCTCGAAAATGGTTGCTGCACTGCTGAGCTGAGGGGCAAAGAGGTTGGAGGGGTGTGTGCTGGTTTGGGTTAAAAGAGCCGGATCAGAGCGGCTGGCATTTAAAGGTCCTGTGATGTGAAACTCTGCGTGAGCAGTGTTTCTCACATGACAACTGACTCTGTATGCCGCCGCATTCACAGGAAGCCTCATTTCGCGCGCTCTTGCCTCGCTCAACCCCCCCGTGAGCGAGCGAGTCTCGACGTGTGCGAACCTGCTCTCCGGCAAGGTATGCCTGCAACGCCCCCCGTGGCCTTCAAAGTGTGGATTTGAGGGGCACTCGCGGATGTCTTCTCGAGCAACCTCACCACACATCACGACTCTTCAGGCTCGCACAATCATATCTTCGCAAGGTCGTCAGATCGACGGCCAGCAGCAGAGACCCTTGACTAATTGAGTGCATCAGATCATGGCGCTTTTTGCTACCAGCCGCCTGGCGGCTATGTTGCTGCTGTTGGCGACAGTAGCCCACGCCTTTTATCTGCCGGGCGTAGCACCACGCTCCTTTGCTGAGGTGCGGCTTCGGACCTCAATAGTCGGCTCCGCCCCGCAGATGCCAGCGTCCCAGCGAATATCTCGCAATGCCTTCCCTCAACGTCTCGGTTGTCTTTCATTTCTTCGGCACTTTGCAGGGCGAGAAGATCCCTTTGCAAGTCAACCGTCTCGACTCAACCGAGTCTGTTATGCCCTTTGACTACTACTTGTACGTCAGGGCGCTCGAGTTTGCCAAGGCGGCACTGTTGCTTTTATCAAGGCAAATGACAACCGCCGCTCACTCACTCATTGGATGTTCTTTTTAGCTTTGATTTCTGTGAGCCCGGGGAGACTCCTTACGGTCGCAATGGCGCACACGAGGGTGCCAAGGTCTCTGAGAACATTGGTCAGATCATTCTCGGCGAGCGCATCCGTCAGGGCCCTTACGAGGTAGGTAGCAATATCTCTCTCTCTTTCTCTCTCTCTCTCTCTCTCTCTCTCACAATGTGCCGCAGTACGGTTGGTTCCAGACCCACCGCTGCGCTCGTATTCATGGCTTTTATTTGCGTTGTTCAGATCAAGATGTTGCAGGGTGAGAGCTGCCGTGCTCTTTGCGCGCGTACGTACAATGCTTCTGCCCGCAAGGATGTCCTGAGCTACCGTCGCATTCTCAACGCCATTAAGAAGGACTACATGAATCACTGGATCATGGACAACATGCCTGTTGTTGAATGTACCGCCAATTGCAAGTGCGTTCCTGGTGGTGGACACATTTGGTGTTGCTTCATTTTAATCGCCTTCTGAACTGATGGCATCCATTCTGGTCGGGTTCCACCGTCTGTGCCCCATCATGACGTTGCTTTTTTTTTCCTTCCCTTTCGCGTGATGCTTAGGGGTGGAGCTCGTCCTCAGGATCAGCCCTACTATCGCATGGGTTTCCCTGTTGGCTGTGCCATCGGCGAAGCCGCCAAGAGCATGACCATTTGCACCATCAACAACATCAACAACATGTATCCCAAAGAGGTTTTCCTCAACAATCATGTTGATATTATTGTCAAATATCACCAAGCGCCCGAGTTTGAGGTGAGCATGAATACCTTTGCACTTGCTCAAGCAACCTTTTCTGCCTCTGTGTGTGTGTCTGTGTGTCTGTGTTGCTTTTGCTTTTGCTTTTGCTTCCCTTTATTGCCGGCATCGAGTCGCCTTTTCTTTATACTTTTCGTTTCTTCATCATGACGATTTACATGCGTGACAGGGCTCGCGCGTAGTGGGCGTACAAATTCGTCCCCGCTCCATCAAGCACGAGTCGATAGACAACCTCAACTGCGATTCAGGCGCACCTCCTCAACCTTTTCACCTCGCCTCGCACCGCTTCAAGCACAAGCTCAAAATCCATAACGTTCTGGAGGAACGCAGTCGTAGTGTTGCCGATGCAGCTGCCAAGAAGAGCGTTGATGGTGCTGTCGAGGCTGAGGCACAGGACAACACGCCTCAGGGCGAGGAGTTGCTGCACGTCATTTATTCATATGGCGTCTTTTTCGAGGCCAGCGATGTCAAGTGGGCCTCGCGTTGGGACACATATCTCCAGTCCAGCGAGTCCACCTCCATCCATTGGTTTAGCATTGTCAACTCGCTCATCATCGTTGTCTTCCTCTCCGGCATGCTCGGCGTGATCATGGTCCGTACGCTGCACAAGGACATCAACCGCTATAACAATGCTGATGATAAGGAGGAGGCGCAAGAGGAGTTTGGCTGGAAATTGGTTCACGGCGATGTTTTCCGCCCACCTCGTGGTGCCATCTACCTGAGCTGCCTCGTCGGAAACGGTGTTCAACTGCTGGCCATGGCCATCGTCACCCTCTTTTTTGCCAGCCTGGGGTTCCTATCGCCAGCCACGCGAGGCTCTCTCATGACCGCCATGATCACGCTGTGGGTCATCCTTGGCACGCCCGCCGGCTACGCCTCGGCACGCCTTTACAAAACCATGGGTGGAGAGGAGTGGAAGCGCAATGTCATTATGACTGCTGTGGCCTTGCCCGTGTTCATCTTCACCGTTTTCTTCATGCTCAATCTGGTCATGTGGGGCGAGGCCTCCTCCGCCGCCGTGCCTTTTGGCACCCTTGTTGCGCTCTCCTGCCTCTGGCTGTTTGTCTCAGTTCCATTGACCTTTGTTGGTGCCTACATGGGTTTCAAGCGCCCACCCTTGGAGCAGCCTGTGCGCACCAACCCCATTCCGCGCCAGATCCCTCCGCAGAACGCTTACACGCGCCTTTTCCCAGCCATGCTCATGGGTGGCATCTTGCCCTTTGGTTGCATTTTCATTCAACTCTTTTTCATCTTGAACAGCATCTGGTGCGTTTGCTCCTGCCCCGCACGAGCGTCGCTAACAGTGCAGGCCAAACAGCGCATTTGGTCCACCCTGTGCGTTCTCTGACCTCGGTATGCGTGTCCTTGCCATGCGCTTTTCCCATGTGTGTAGGGGCCATAAGCTGTATTACGTGTTTGGCTTTTTGTTCCTGGTGTTCATCATCTTGGTCATTACCACAGTTGAGAGCACTATTCTGCTCTGCTACTTTCATCTGTGCTCAGAGGTAGGCTCGAGCTGTAGTCACTTGTCGATGCGGCCTTTCACTTCGCGGCAGCGGCTCATCACATCTCGTGCATTGTCGTCTCTGCTCGCAACTCTTAGAATTATCACTGGTGGTGGCGTTCCTTCCTCACCGGCGGTGCACCGGCAATTTATCTGTTCATCTACGAGCTCATCTTTTACTTTCGGTGCGTGTCCAGCTGTTTGGGGTGTCCTGTTCCAGGCCTTTGGTTTACATGTTAAATCCTTGATCCAGGCCTTGTCTCACTGCCTTGTCCTGGATGGGTCCGTTTCCATTTGGCCCTTAGCCGCATGGAGGTGGAGGGTTACGCCAGCCTCATGCTGTACGCTGGCTACTCGCTCATTGCTTCAATCATCTTTTTCGTCATGTCTGGCACGGTTGGATTCCTGGGCTGCTTTGCCTTTGTGCGTCGCATCTACGATGTGATCAAGGTCGATTAAACAGGCTGCCATAGCTGTATCTTGACCACTTGCATGCGAGCGTAAACCCGCGCGTGTACCTTCATCTCTTTTTCTCTCGTTTCTTCACAAGTCGTACACGTGTTCACTTGAGCCTTTTAAACTTGTGCTTCAAGCATCACCACCCGGTCGCTCGCTCGCCTTTGTTTTGTATTTCTTCCCTTTTCTTCTTCGCCCTCCACTGTATTTTGGCAACAATGGAGAAGTCCCAAGCTTTTTGAAATCACAGTGCCATCATCAGTCGTCCATGTAGTCAATGGAGCAAATGGGAGGGTGGGTTCGGGCGGCAAACGGAAAAACGCTTTGATTCTTTCCTCATTGGCAGGGTTCAATTACGTGAATCGAGAAGCGAGCTGAGGGAAAGGAAGGTGAATGGCGCTAAGCTCGAGATGTGCACAGAATGCAATGAGCGTTCAAACCAGGCGCGGTACGTGCCATTGAACAAGGTACCTCAAGGTTTTTGCAAGGGGGATCACGTGCAAGAAACAATTGTCATTGTCTTGATTGCCATCGAGCCAAGTCGTTCAAATGTGAACGGAGCAACGATGCACGCTAAACAGGCAGAGCAAAACCACAGACAACTGACCAGGACACAGGCACGGGTGTGAAGCGTCCAGGTATGACAAAGATAAAAAGAACGAAAGAAACAGGAAGTTGGGCGAACAAATGCCCACGCGGCGCACAGGGATTTTCATAAGCATCGTTTAGAAATGAGACGTTTAACTCGGGGAAAGGGAGCAGCGTTTCGTTCAACTAGGATGGCTAAGATGCTTGTGGTGGGAAACCTCCGTGTAAGTTGGCGTACATCGACAGGTTGGGGTGCGTACCAGGGATTTGGGAATTGTGCGTCAAAGTATTGAATGAGAGAGGGGGAACCGCGCCAGGTTGCTGTGCAGGTGCACCCACGCCAGCAAGGCTCATCCCCAGGTCAGAGCCTACTTGCGGCAACATGCCCGAGGCCGCTAGTTGTTGGTGCTGATGCGATGGCTGCTGGTGCTGGAAACGTGCCAGGTCGAATTGGGCGTGCAGGTTTGGAAACGAAGGTGGCTGCGCATGATGGGCCACCTGCTGCTGCTGCTGCTGTTGTTGCTGTTGTTGTTGAAGGTGTGGTACTTGCGGGTGCGGGAGTTGCGCTTGAGACATGTAAAGGTGCTGTTGCTGTTGTTGTTGTTGTTGTTGCTGCTGCTGCTGCTGTTGAAGAAGCTGCAACAAGGCCGGCGCCAGTGGCATTGGCTGCAGTGGGTGTTGCTGAGCAGATGGGGCAACAGGGTTTGGCGCATGGTGTGGTAGAGGCTGCCTTGAGCTCAAAAGACTTTGACCGAGTGATGCATTTGATGCCTGGGAAACAAGCTGATGAGGCTGTCCCGGAAAGCCTGACTGCAGCGCCGGAGCCTGTGGGCCCAAAAGCCTTTGCGCGGAATCATT
>NW_001865054.1:425827-439036 GCF_000002865.3 Monosiga brevicollis MX1
CAACCACCACCAACGCGAATCACAAAAAGAGGTGGGCCACCAAGATTGGCTGCAGGAACGGCGTGAAGAGCTACAAGAACGACAACGGCAGCTTCGAGAACTACAAGTGGAAATACCTTACAACTCCTGCGGCAACTGCAACAACTACGTTTCTTTCAACAGCAACATCCGCCATCAAGACCGTCCTCCCTTACTGCTGCTTACTGCTGCAACAAGGTGCTGCTACCATCTGTCTCACGCCGCCAATGACGGAGTAATAGCATTCGCAGTTGCAGCAGCAGTAGGAGGTCAAACGGTTCAGGGGGAGTGTCCCGCTTTTGGGTGGTAGTGTCACAAAGGCACAAGTTAGCTGCTTGATGTGCTGAGCAAAGGCCACCTTCCACGCCATGGTAGCTGATTCCTTCGCATTTGCAGACGAAGCTGCAACAATGGTGAAAAAGTCGACGATAACTACCGTGGTTTTACTTGTGATCATTATGGTCAACTGCATGTTGTACGCGTTTGACTTCTTCTTCCTGCCGAACGAGCCCCAGACTAAATGCCACACCCTTATTGAATTGATGGAACCCCAAAATATGCCCAGCACCAATACAAAATTTATTTCCAAAGTGCCCCAACTTCCCCTGGTATGTCGCAACCGCATCCGTGGCACAGCCCACTATTGCGACATCCGTGTTTATCTCGACACAGCAACTCCAATTTGGTTATTGTCACATCCTTCGCTAGAACTGCTTTTGACAAATGGCTCCCTCCATTCACGTCATCTCCCTTTTGTCTCTCACGCTCTCTCGCTCACTTTCTGCGCACACACACTCTCTCTCTTCTCATCATCACTCGTTGGCAGCGCTCAGTGGCACGGGGAGGCGCTTGGTGTGCTTTGCCCCCAGTGGGTTGCCTTTCGGAAGCTCAACCCGATCTGCGTCCTTTGCACAAGGGGTGAAAGCGGCCTTTGATCTGTCACGCTTCCTCGAGAAAAAAAGGCATTGTTGGCAGGCGCACGGGATCCTCTGCAGGCGAGTCGCCAGTCGCCAGTCGCCATGGCCGACACCTCGATCCTGGCTGAGCTCAGCGAGGTCGTGCCCAATCTCAGCACCACCATCACCCGCTTCGAGCCCCATAATCGGCTCATGGTCTACACCATATCCACTTGGGTACGCATCGAGCTCGGTACACTCCATTCCGTTCACTCTGACATGCGCCAAGCCCAGACGAGCATGTCGCGGCTTCACCCTCAGAGCCCGGGCACGGGCATGCATGGCAAGCCTCACCCCCTCCCTTCCTTTGCTGTACACCAGGAGGAGGATAGTAACAAACAACACGTTGTCCGCCGCACCTACAATGGTTTGTTCTGTCTGGTCCTTGTGGCCTACATTGTCCCCGCTTTCTGAATCGCTTTCCTTCTCTTGTCGTCTTGTAATGGCACACTGATCGCGCTTTCACTTGACCCCGGGCTAGATTTTGAATGGCTCTATGACCGTCTCATTGAAGAAGAAGAGCTCAGCGGCTCCATTGTGGGTTTTCTTTCTTGACATTGGCTCGCCACTTTGGCATTGGGCCAAATTGACACCCCTGAGTGCGTGCTGACACGCCATCCCGCTGCTGTCTAGATCCCGCGAGTTCCCGATGCCGTCTTATGGGTGCCCAGCGATAACCTGGACCTATCACAGCTGACCCAAACCATGCAGCCCAAGACAATTGGTAGTGCCTGCCCTCGTTCCCCCACCTCTCCTGTCTACTTCAGTCCACCCTCCCCGACCCTCGACATCAGCAGCCCCTTCACCGGTTAGCTCACGTTGCTGATTCTGGTTACCTTTGTGGGACGGCGGGTCTAGGCATGGCCTCCTTTGAAATGGATATGGTGCAACAGCGTGCCAGCATGCTCGAGCGGTGGCTTCGTCGCGTCATCGCTCTGCCTGAAGTTCGCCAGGATCTCAACCTCCGCACCTTTCTAATGTTTCAAAACGAGGTTTGGTCCCCCATCCCTGCCATCGCACCACGGCTGCTCCGGCCGCAGCCGTCGTCTTCTCGATCATTTGACTGATTTGCCCTACCGCATTTTATCTTCCATCTCATGCGTTGCTGGCGACACTCAACAGCTGGGTGGCCGTCAACGGTCCTTGTGGCATGATTTCAAGTCACTCTTTTCAACCCAAGCCGAGGTATCCTCTTCTCTTCATCGTTTGGCACAGCGCTTGCCCCCCTTTCCCCCCGGTGTGAATAAAAGATTCTGGTGACAGCAGAAACTGAGCTGCTTTACCGTACCTCACGTGATCCCAACTGCCCGTAGCTGCCCCAAAAAGAGCAGGAGAGCACCGCTGACTACGAAGGCGTTTGGTTGCCCCGGTGGGTGGTGGTGGTGGTGGTGGTGGCTTATCCCCTTTCCGAGATTAAACGGCCCATCCCAAAGCTAATGTCGTGATAATATTCGCATTTTTTTCGCTTTGGCCGTTCTGTGCTGCCATCTGGCAGATTTCATGGTTGCAGCCAAGCTATCCGTCGTCGCTCGTACCGACACAAAGGTCAGCCTCTTCCTCCCAGCCCTCCTTCCAAAGTCATCTCATTCACGGCCCGAGGTGGGCACTCCCTTCCCTTGAGTTGTGCTACGTCAATCTGCCTCACCCGCAAAGTAAACTTGCCCCTGTCTTGTCGAACACGGTAGCCCTGGCATTGGCCTTTCGGGAGTTGCGCGAGGGCATCTCTGAAATCATGCAGGAAACCACGGACACAACCCTGCAGTGCGTTTTGGGCCGGTCAACCTCTAACTGCGTGGCGGTGTCTTCAAAATTTGCGCCGCTGTCACAAACCGACCTGACGGTCCCATGAAATTTGCCGCGCGTTTCTCATACTTTCCTCGCCTCCCAACACACTTCTAGATTCCTCATGTCCCTTCCTGATGTTCTGGCGGCCAGCGAGGTGAGGGGGGCGCAACACAACAATTGTGTCAATTTGCCTTTTCATTTTCATTGACAGCTTACACCATCATATGCCCTGTCTTTAGACCTCGCATAATCGTGCCATGAGGATTTGCGATGTGTCTCTCGACACATTGCTCTGTGAAACAAGCATCTCCTTTGAAGCTCGGGTTCATGCATATCAACGCCTGGCGCTAGTTCGGCAAAAACGGGAGGAAGTGCAAGCAGAGGCCCGAGCTGCACCGCCCGAGGAGCAAAGCATTGCGGAGGTAGCCTCCCTTCCATCAACGCATGAAAGAAACAAGAATGAAAGATCACCTTTCCCCCGCCCTGTTCATGACGCCTCTCACGACCATGTTCCTGAACAGGCAAAACTTGAACGCATGGAGCAGCTGGTCAATAAGCTGGACGCCGTACTAACGAATAACGAGCACACTCTGAGGCTAAATCATGTTGTGGAGCACAAACGCGCACTCACCGAGTACGCTGTCAACCAGGTAAACTTCGCTCATGCCACCCACTTCCACCCTCTCTTTGCATACAAGTTCGCATGCGTCAAGTATCCGCTCATTCGTCTATCCATTCATTCATCCACCCCGTGGGCTCTGTACATGCGCCTGTCGTCTCATCAGCCTCACCTTGTTTCCCAATCTCCTTGATGCAGATTGAATTGGCCAACGAGCAGCAGCAGGCGTTGGACGCCATCAGAAACGAGATTGCCAATCTGCCCACCAAAACATGGACAGCAGCTGATGACCGAGAGCTCGTGGCCATTTGGGAGCAGGGAGCAGAGGCCTCACTCGAAGATGCTGAGGCGGATTCTGACGAGCAAGAGTCGTGCCCGCGGGAGCGCGACGCCGAGGCCGCTCATCCCAGCGACCCACGCTCACCGTCTGCGGTCCACCGCCAGATCCTATCCTTTTGACGCAGATATTTTGACGAAGTTTGTGACTTGCCTTCAAAAAAAGCTTCACCTGAACCTGCCTTCATACGTTTCTTGTCATCATGTCCCTGAGGTTGGATGCCGACGTAAACCTTTTAGTCGTCAATTACCGTGTTGGAGTTTGAGGCGCCACACAAGTCAGTGGCTGCCAGATTTGTACAAGTTTAAACACTGACCAGCAAGAAACACAATTTATTCACATGTCAAGAAGAAAACCAGGTCAAGCACAATCATTAAACAAATACACCGAGCATCAATAGTGGCCCCACCAGTCCTCTGCATCGACATGGACAGACGACAGACGACCACAGAAATTCAGGCAAGATGCAACAGGGGAGGTCAATCGCCTTAAAAGGCAGGCCAAGATCTTGGTTAGAGGCTGCGCCCACACATGCCGTCGGCATATGGCACGCAGTTCAGGTAGTCACACCAGGAACAAAATTCCGTGTTTTGAATCTGATAAAACGTGACAAAGGCAGCCACGAACATCACCAAGAGCAAGGGGGCACAGATGAACAGGAGCAGCCGCTTTCGGGCTAGGTCCCATTTGCCAAAGGTGATGTACGGGATAAAGATAATGCCCGACACGAGCCCTATCCAAACAAGCATGCAGCCCATGAAGAGCCAGACACAGCGTGAGACAAAAAGCCGCTGTACACGGCACGGTGCATTGTGGTGTGAGGGAGGCTGGAAGAATCCCTTGAAAGCTGGCCTGCGGCTCGTACCAAACGCGAATCCTCCAATGTGACTCCAGTTGTCCACATACGACGTCGTGCCAACGAGGAGCAGCACGGCAATGACACCCCCCAGGCCGGCCAGGCTCAACCCAGGACGATCCACCAGCTTTGTAATCCAGTCCATATTATGAACAATGGCGGGTGAGATATCACACGCAAAAGGCATGGTAGCAACTCGCCAAAAGACGACAGAAGCGCCCCACTCTTTCGCGCACCTGCCAGGACTGAAACAGATCGACCAAGTGCACGGCAAGGATGCCATAAACAGACGGGTTGGTGCCAACCGACACGTCAAGTGGCGAGAAGACGGCAGCAATGCAAGTCCCGCCAATGCCACTGATAAAGTAGATCAAAAGGCTGCGCATGGCACCAATCTAAAAAGAGCATCAACGGAAGAGGGCAAGGAGATAAGAGAGAAGAAGACAAAGAGGATTGACATACGGTTGCATGGCCCGACGGCATCGGGGCAAAGGGCAGTGCTTGTGCCACGGCCAACGTACATGCGTTTCCATCTTGCGCCCATAATAATATTGGGCAATCAGCACCAAAATGGCGTGGGCCACGCTGGCATGGAAGAAGAGGGGTGTGATGAAACGCCACCACTGACTCGGATTGTCCGGCAGATTGCGAAAGTCCTTGCGAGCATCAATCGAGGTGCCGGTCTATGGTGGCTCATCCAAGACACCATTGAGCAGGTGAGATCGATTCAAGCTCCTCGCAGACAAGTGCCCAAGACCAGGTCGCGACGCCAACTGATTGTGCGCGTACCCCAAACAACGTGCACGTTTCTTTGAGACAAAGGACGTTGGAGCACAATTGTGCATCCATGTGCCTACTCATGCAGGACGAAAACAACCGCGCATCGTCTCTTCATAAGCACCTGCAAAAGTCCTGCAAGACTGTCTGGGCATGCGATGATGGTGATAAGCTGACCAATAGCCGTTGAGAAAAGCACAGGTGTCTTCTGTTGTGAGCTGGCAGGATCCAACGAGATCAAAACCACAGCAAGGCCTGTTCATCACCGTCAAAAGCATAACCAAAACATCACGGGTTATCAGCTAGACCCGGTGGTCGCTCACAGCAAAGAGCGATGATGCAACGGCAACACTACACAGCCACCAGGCATGGGCACAGGAAGCGTACCGCCATGTAATAAAGTCTTCCGTCTCGTCACACAGGTCATTCACCCAGGTGCCATCAAACGAAGCACACTCTGCCTCGGTTGTTTGACCTGACTGGCCGTTGCCCAGCGTGCAGCACCCTACAGCGGGGGTACGGGCCGTGTTTCACGCCATCATTATGCCAAGACACGGCGAAAAGTGGGCGTGGGCGAACTCTCATGGTTGCTCGGCGCCCACACACAAGCTGAGCCTTTCCCTGGCCCTCCTTTGCCTGCTTCCAGAGTTGGCCGAAGCACGAATACATACCAGTACCATCGTCGGCGTTGCCCTCGCAAGGGTTTTCACGACCGTTTCCGCACTCGAGAGTGCGAGTGCGGATGGCGGCCTTGGTTACGCTCTCGTCCTCGCGCATGCACGGAGCAAATTTGGCCCCAACTTTAGCCAAGTAGATGGAGGAAGGGCCGTAGCCAGGATTAGCCGAGGTCACACGGGTGACATCAGCCGAGGAACTGTGAGGCACGAAGCGCAAACACATGTGAATGGGCACGCCCAGGCGTATGACATGTGAATGACATGGCTCTGGAAGAGTGGGCATATATGTGTAGGGGGGTCGGCGTACCCATTGAAGGTCAGGCAGGCAGGGCTTGAGTCGCTACCGCAAGTGTTTCGTTCGTTCTTAAAGGCAAAGGGTGCCATGTAATCTGTTGTATATGCATGTGCGAGAACCAGGATCATGATGATGATCTAGGAGTGTGGGTACAGAGCACGGTAAACGTAAGAGACAGCCTTCAGGGGACGCATGGGGCAACATCATGTACTGGAGTGAGCTACATGGCCACCAGGCCAGGCTTCAGTCGGTGGCACCAAATGACTCAAACACACCCACATCACCCACACACCTGCAGCGTAGTGATGGCATTGATAAAGACGGGGGTGTATTCCGGTAGCGCTTGGAGTTGGGCCTGCACGAGGGTGTCGTTGTTGAAACGAGATTTGCGACGATGCTTGGTCTTTTCCTCCTTTGTGAGCCCGGCGTCGATGACCGATTCACGGCGACGGTTGACCTATTTGCGCTGGTCCACTGAGACTCGACACACTTCCGTCTGCCAATATGGGAGAGCGATACCGAGAGACAAAACGAGGACTGCGCATGGGTGGCCCAAACAAACCTGTCCACCAAACCACCCAGGCTTGACAATCTTGCGCAGTTCTTCCTCATGTAACCAGACATAATGCTCCCAGCCTTGCTGGGGATCGCGAGTCGTCTGATGGTCTACACACATGCTCGGAATTGATGGCTTGATCAGCAAGGGCGGAGCCCGCGGAGCCCCCCCCCTTTTTTTTTATTCCAACAAAGAAGTGCAAGGAATGGAAGTGGAGCGAAATCATCGCACCTGCTTTCTCAGGATCGAAGCGATGGTCTGATGAATCATCCTCCTCCGCGGCGAGTTCCAACATGTCCTCCTGCGCCTTTGTCAATGTCTTGTTGCGGCGATGTAGGGTTTGCCCCATGGCTTTGGTGTAGTTGTATTGCTGCTGGCGATAAGCCAACTCGTCCTCGTCACCCCGCACGCCCAACCAGCGTGCCATGCCGTCGAAGGCACGCTCGCCTATCCTCGTCAAGCGAAGCGCATGGGTGGAGTACAAGTTAGGTCAGAGGGGGCGGATTTGATGACCTGCAGCGTCCTGGCAGCGGCTGCCAAACCTTGGCGGCGCGATTTTCCCAGAAAGGTCTCCTCGCCATTTTCGGTTGCCCATAAGCTTCGGCGCGAACGCCGGCGCTGATGCGGCTCTGCCATGTTCGCCACAACGCCCAACGTTCAACCCCGCCGTCAGTCCCCCTCGGAAGAGCTTGACAACTTTTTTCTTTTTTTTTTCTTGTTGTTGGTCCTCTTGTTTGTGAAAAAAAACCAAAAAACAAGAAGCTGCCCCACACACTTGTTTCTAGTCATCCTTCGCTTTTGCGTTTGTGTTTGTGTTTCGCATTCTTGGATATTCCAAGTCACACGGCGCTTGGGCAGAGTGTGTTTGAAACGGAGTAGGCAAGTGTCAATGGTTGGAAGATGGATTGGTAAAAAAACAGCGCATGCCTTGTCATAAGCCGAGTTGGTAGAGTGTTTCCAATGAAGTGGGTCGCGGATTTTCTTGTAGCAACGTCGTCAGCCGAGCCTTGGCTATAAGCAGTAGTACCACACCAACACATGAGCGCCCCCTACATGCACCCAATCACGAAACCGCTTTCCCCTCTGCGAGCCAGACGTACCTTGAGCCACCACCAGCGGAAATTCGTCCCGCGCTGCGGCACCACGGCCATCAGCATATGGTGCAGAGCAGGTCGTTGCGTGAGTCGACCGACTCAAGGGAGCGGGCCACAAAAAGGATCACACACAACGAAACCAGGGTTGTTTGCCGTGGAAAGGTCAAGACGCACCGATTTGGGCGTTGCGGGCACACTGAAGCACAATATGCACCAGCAACATGTACACGTGGCTCCACCACGCCTCATCGCCATGGCAAAGAAACCACATGAGTGGAGATAGGTGGGGAATTGCAGTCGAGTCTGCCCAAAGATCCAGTGCACCATATACAAATGACAGGAGGCGAGCATAGGAACCAAATGAAATCATAGGGGGAAGGGGAACAGCAGAGAATTAACGGAAAAAAAAAACCGTGAGAGAAGGCCGGTTGGGGGGCATCAGTTTGGCGAGCACATGCAGCAATACCGTTGAGTGAGCTATGGGGAATGCGAACGAGGCTCATTAGTGCGTTGGCCGTTGAAACCAAGACGGTAATGACTGGCAAGTCGAGCTCAATCAGCTGCAAAGTGATGGTGGAGCAGGGTCACATGCAACATGAGAGGAGCTCCTCCTCGTGAAAGCATAGATTCCTCTTGAAGATTGGGAAAGATGCGTCGAGTTGCAGCCACGGACCTCTGACGCCAGTTCTGGTTCTAAGCGCAGCAGGTCCAACACGCTCGAAAGCCCGACCAGCCCTGTTGTGGAAAAATTGGCATGTAGAGGCTCCTGGTGTAGAGGCCATGTCAGCCAGAATCCAAGCGCGTCTAGAGAGTTGCTGTGGGCCCGCATTGTAAGCTGCTCGTACCTCGAAACCGAGAACATCGGCTAGGGGTCGTTCAGCGTGGCTGGGCGGTACAGCCCGTTGCAATAGCTGTAACATTTCTTCAAGTTGCTGGGCATGTGTCGTGCACTGGGGTAGCAGAGTGTCACATTGAGTTTAGAAAGATGTGGCGGTTGCCAACGTGCGCAGGCACGGGCAAGCGAGATCCAAGTGCCGGGGCTTAGGCGACAGCACATGTTCATGCAAGCACTACTTCTTGTTTGGGGTGCACGGATGTGCAGTCAACTTACACGCAATGGGTCCAAGGTCGCACGCAAGAGTTGCATGCGTTGCTTGCCAAGCCGCAGTTGAGCGTGGCGCCGGCGCTTCAGCTTGGCAAGGACTGCATCGAGGGCCTAGGGTACACGAACACGCCATGGAAAATGCACGTGTGCTCAAGGTATCGATTCAACACCTATTCTCATCGGCGACAAGAGGACCCATGGACATTTATTTACCTGCAAGAGAGCCGGACCACAGCGAAAGGACATGCAAAACTCGTCTTCTTGGCCCGCCGTCGCTGTGCCGGCATGGGCGCCACCCGAGCTCCCAAAGTTGGGTTGATGCACAAAGAGGCCTACCTGGTGAACCATGGAGGGATCACCATACTCGCGAGGGGTGTGGTCGATCATCGAGTGGAGACGGATGACATCTCCCACATATATTCGTTGAAGCAGGCGCACGTCACGTGCGGAGAAGCTGCCCAACAAAAGTCGTGCATCGCTGGTAATTATGGCGTGTTGGACCACAACGCCGTCCACCTGGCAATCGTCAACGTTGTAGAATCCACCTTGAGCTGCCAAGACCTGCTGTTGACGCAGGGCCTCCTGCAGGTCAGCCTCGGCGGCAAGTAACTCAGCCGTGCCTTCCTCACTGATCACATCATTGGGCGCACACAGGAGAAGCCGATCCATGGGTTGAGTATCACGGAAGAAAGACGCGGGCGCAGCCCTCAAAAGAGTATAGCAAGACGATGTTACGACTTACCACTTGATGGCCACTCGCTGACGCAGCCGGTCGATGCGCTTTTGCTGGGCCGGCACGCGCATATGCTGCGTCTCCTCCAGCCAGCCGTGATTTCGCTTGAGCCACCCGTCCGCCTCCATCGTTGAGTAAATGGTTGTCTGACAATTGTTTGAAAGAAATAAGTACCCACAAGCCGAGTAAAGTTATGGATTGTATATAAGCGTTGAACAATCTCATCAACAGCATCGCTTCTAGCCTTTTGGCTATGATCTTTAGTAGTAAACGTTTATTGTTCTTTGACAAGAACAAGCCCATCTCCGGATGGGTAACTTGTCAAGTCAATATTTGGCAGCGGTGGTTGCTCTAGCTTGCTAGGGCTCCACAAGCATGGCCTCGGAGCTGCACTATTTCCGAGCGCTGTGCACGTACTCTCTTTTAATGAATATTAAATGAAGAACTTGCCAAGGCGAGAAGAGCAAATTGTTACTTGACTTATTCTGTGAGTGTCTGTTTGATTTGCACGATTATGGTTGGTGCAATGTCGCCCGACTCAAAGAGGCTCGTCGTAAGCTGAGGCGTGCCAAAAGGTCGAAATTGGCGAAGAAAAACCGGTAGAAAAGCAGAAGCAGATGTATGGGCGGCATCCTGTGTAGAGGGTGATTCTGCTGCAGGGATTGCACTTGCCTGGAGGCTGAAAGGCAATGTGACCATCATGTTTCATGCCCAGATGCGCTGAGCTGTTGCTGCTGCGGCACCAGTACATGTCAGTCATGGTGTTGGGTCGGTGTTTGCCTGCTTTGATTGAACCACTCTGGGCCGCGCTCGCCGATGCTGTTTGAGAAACTCAGTCAAACACGGTATTGTGAGGCTAGCTCGGCCCATAGGGTGGGCCATCGTCTAATGCCAGAATTGCCTTATGTCAAAACTGAGCATTTGGTTGCATCCTTTTCGGTATTTGCATGTATGCACGTATGCCGGATTCCAATCCGTTAGGCACCGCCTGATTGTACTCACCCAACCCCAAGCGCCCACAACACTGTTACGCTCCGTGTCCAAGGCGTGCACACTTCATCACCAGGCTTTTGTGCAGCCATCGTCCTCCCCAGCTCGACTTGTGTGGGTGGGTGACAGCCCCTGCTCATGTGCCACCTGGCAACGACCCACCAGCGCATGAGCCCCAACGCTAGCATTGGTCCGCCCACGCTGGAAGGAAGTGGACATGATCCCAAACCGGACCAAGTCATGCTTGGCGGAATCGGAGCGCACACGAGGACAGCCAGTTGTGTTGCTGACGCGCGCGCGCATCATTCATTTGCGCAACGTGCTCTGTCAAAGCTCAATCCTTCAAGGGTCCAATGGCGGACGAGACACACCGTCCCCGCCGTGGGCGCAGGCCTGCTGTCTACCACCCAACTCGTCTCGCTAACCCCAAAAGTTGGGGCCCAGGTCCAGGTCGGAGCCACCGTTTCATGGTCATGCTGCCAAGAGCATTCACTTCATTTGCCCCCTGATCAGAGATTGCGATGTGCAAAAGCGCAACACACAAACGAGCGTTCAGCTTGTTCTTCTCATTCCATCATGCCCCTTCCTCGGCCAAGCCCGCGCGAGACGGGACGGACGCCTACTTGCGAAGGAACCAAAACTAGCTCGCACCCTGGCCAAAGTTCGGGTCATTTTCTTTCCCCCCTGGACACGCACCCACTGCCGGTGCTTGCGTCGTGCTCGGTGGCCTGATCCCACACACGCGAGCTTACGGTGCCATTCACGAACCGCCAAGTATGGCTCTCGAGACGCAAAGCTACCCGCAAAATCAGCTCTGGCTCCACCGCCTGCAGCTAGCCGTCCTGCTCTTCGTCGTGACGCATGGTGCTGGATCTGCCGTGGCTACCGTCCCTCCTTGCGATCTTGGCGCCTTTGTCATCGCCAGCAATGACAAGCAGTACCTTCTCGTCAACACCGTGCGGCACTCGTGGGTCGATGCCGCCGCCCACTGTGTCTCCTTGAATGCCCGGCTTGCCAATCCCGTGGCCCCAACAGACTTTGCCGCCATTACTTCCGTGTACCATGCTAGTCCTAAGAAAAGCTTTTGGGTCGGCGGCCGCATCGCGTCTGAAGCTCCCCCTTTGCTTGACTTTGCCTCCGTCTTTGTGAATCCGGCCACAATCCCATTTCAAGGCTCACTGGGCGGTGATGAACGCTGCATCCAATACAACTCCTTTGCACGAGTACTTCAGCCCAAGGCTTGTCGGAAGCGCCGCTTCTTTCTGTGCGAGCGCTCCTCCCCCGCCACCTTTTGCGCAACGCACCCTGCCACCGCCACCACTCAGCCACAAGCCCCAAGTATCATCCAGCTCCCGGGAACTTTCAGCTTTGACGATGCTGCTGCTGCTTGCCAATCCCTCGGCCATGAACTAGCCGCGCCCCACAACCAAGCAGAGTTGAATGCTATTGTGCAAGCACTCCATGACGACAAGATCAACATGGCTGCAGAATTTTGGCTCGGCATGAAGGTGGACGAAAACATCCATCTCGTCTTTCAGAACAGCACAATGGCCGTCGATATTTCACAATTTACAGCCCCTGCCATAAAAACCCGCTGGCGCAATTGTGGATTGCTCAAGATTCAACAGGCCAATAGCGGCCAGCTTCAGACCAACCGTTGCAACCGTCGCAAGTAAGTCACCCACCGCCCTCGCGGTCAATAGCCGAGGCTATTCCAAAGTTTTTTTTGTTTGTTTTTTTGTTTTTTTTTTGTCTCCTGTTAGCGTCAAATCCGTGCTTCCACGCATTTGAACACTCCCACTGCTTTCGCACACACTCAGCATCGGTCGCTATGGGTCTTCCTATTGGTATTCCATAGCTACGACGACCTCACACATTGACACCTACTTTTGGACCCCCTGGGCTTGATCCTCCTCGTGGCAGTCACATGAGTAAACACCGCGTGTGACGCGGTCCCCACGATGCCTGGGCAGCTGCCCTGGGGCAATAAGCTTGTGGCTACTGTTGTTTCCCTTTGTTGTGACACCTGCGGTCGGGCACGAGTTGCACTTTCCCTATCCTCGGGATTGAGCGACTCTACAGCTATTCTAACGGTGCACCTGGTCTGGTCACTGTGAATGCTTGCCGACCGCAGCTGGTTCAATTGACCTCAAGACACCACCAAAGCTTTCGCTCCGCTCCGACGGACGTCTCTCAAACCTCTCTCAAAACGCTTCCTCAAACCTACGCGCTTCCTCGCAACCCAAAGACGGCCTCCAGACGTGCTGGAGCCTGACATGGTAGCGATTGAAAACTTCGATCGACCGACCGCCCTTCTTCAATCTTTGCGCTGGATAGCATGTCCTCGCGCACCCGTTCGCGAACTGGGCCCCCTGGCCAAGGAACCCACGAGCTTAACTTGGAGTCGGACA
>NW_001865054.1:443449-524200 GCF_000002865.3 Monosiga brevicollis MX1
CGGCCAGGAAGAGGCGGCTGAACGTTATGACCGGAAGGTCAACATGGTGGAGTTCAAGCCCGGTGACTGGGTGGTGGTCTCCATCAAGGCGGTGCGGTCACCCACAGATCGTGCCACACACTCCTCGAAATTGGGCGCCCGTTGCATTGGGCCATTCAAGGTACTCGAGCGCGTGAGCGCGAATGCATATCGACTTGAGCTGCCGAACGACGTCCGCGCCCATCCAGTTATCAACATCGAGCATCTACGCCGTTACCACCTTCCGGCAAATGCAGCAGAGGACTTCCGTCCTGCTCCAGTTTCTCGTGACTCATATGGCGAGTACTATCTAGTCGAGACTTTGCTCGACAAGCGCACTGTGCGGCCCAAGGGCCGTGCGGGCCGTCCTCGTATCGAGTATCTCGTCAAGT
This sequence comes from Monosiga brevicollis MX1, assembly GCF_000002865.3. Lineage (NCBI taxonomy): Eukaryota > Choanoflagellata > Craspedida > Salpingoecidae > Monosiga > Monosiga brevicollis. The sequence continues at coordinate 443,860 of NW_001865054.1, forward strand.
GGATGGGTTACTCAAAGGAGGAGGCAACCTGGGAACCTAGGGCCAGCCTTCACGATTTTTACATCAAGGAGTTCGAAGCTGCCCGCCCTCGTACTTGAGTTTCACACGGTCAAGTGTACCCCATTTTGCGTGCTTGCATGAATCATGAAACTTGCATTTTTTTTCTCTCATCCTTGTTTCCCTTTTTGTTCTCAGCGTGCCTTCGCCATTTCTTCCGTTTGTCTTTGAACCATCCTCGCCGGATCGGGGCTCCGGCTGGCGAGGTCTCCAAAACGCGCATGCAAATGTGGCCATGACTTGATCGTTTTATTCTCTTCTCTCGTAGATCGGCTTTTTGCATTACTATACACCCCACGGTGTCCACAACCGAATCTGCGCAGAACTTTGCGCTGGAACAATCAAGTGCCACGACTAGCGTTTCTGATTCCACCGTCACATCCACTCACAGTATCAACTCAATCTCAAGCACCAGCTCTTCATCGAGTACTAGCTCCACCTCGAGCACCAGCTCATCAAGTACTAGCTTTCGCTCCACTTTCAGTACTACATCAACCTCTAGCACCAGCTCTACTTCCAGTAATTCATCAAGCAGCTCCACCTCCAGTACTTCATCAACCTCCAGCGCCAGCTCTTCATCCAGCACCAGCTCTACTTCCAGCACCAGCTCGACTTCCAGCACCAGCTCGACTTCCAGCACAAGCTCTACTTCCAGCACCAGCTCTACTTCCAGCACCAGCTCGACTTCCAGTACTACATCAACATCTAGCACCAGCTCTACATCCAGCACCAGCTCGACTTCCAGCACAAGCTCGACTTCCAGCACAAGCTCTACTTCCAGCACAAGCTCTACATCCAGCACAAGCTCTACCTCCAGCACCAGCTCGACTTCCAGTACTACATCAACATCTAGCACCAGCTCTACATCCAGCACCAGCTCGACTTCCAGCACAAGCTCTACCTCCAGCACAAGCTCGACTTCCAGCACCAGCTCGACTTCCAGCACAAGCTCTACTTCCAGCACCAGCTCTACTTCCAGCACCAGCTCGACTTCCAGTACTACATCAACATCTAGCACCAGCTCTACATCCAGCACCAGCTCTACTTCCAGCACAAGCTCGACTTCCAGCACAAGCTCTACTTCCAGCACAAGCTCTACCTTCAGTACTACATCAACCTCTAGCACCAGTTCGACGTCTAGCACAAGCTCTACCTCCAGCACAAGCTCTACTTCCAGCACCAGCTCTACCTTCAGTACTACATCAACAACCAGCACCAGCTCAACTTCCAGCACAAGCTCGACTTCCAGCACAAGCTCTACTTCCAGCACAAGCTCTACCTCCAGCACAAGCTCTACCTCCAGCACAAGCTCTACTTCCAGCACCAGCTCTACTTCCAGTACTACATCAACATCTAGCACCAGCTCTACTTCCAGTACAACATCAAGCTCTAGCACCAGCTCTACTTCCAGTACTACATCAACATCTAGCACCAGCTCTACTTCCAGCACAAGCTCTACCTCCAGTACTACATCAACTTCCAGCACGAGCTCTACCTCCAGTACAACATCAAGCTCTAGCACAAGCTCTACCTCCAGCACAAGCTCTACTTCCAGCACAAGCTCTACCTCCAGCACCAGCTTCACGTCTAGCTCCAGCTCAACATCCAGCACAAGCTCAACCTCGAGTACAACATCAAGCTCTAGCACCAGTTCCACCTCAAGCACCAGCTCTACCTCTAGCACAAGCTCTACTTCCAGCACCAGCTCCACGTCTAGCACCAGCATTATGACTCCGTCTCCGTCGGCAATCGCAGCGCAAACGGTGTGCAACGCTGGCGTGGATGAGAGCGAGCCCAACAACAATCTTCAGCAGGCCAGCCATGTGCTGCTACCGCTCTCAGCCACATGTACCCAGATCTCCCTAACGGACCCTGACTACTATTCCTTCTATGTGCCCAGTGGGGCTACAGTCAGCACAAGCTTTCTTTTCGACGGATTGTCGATTATCGTGGGTGTATCGTTGCGTGATCAAAACCACAACGTTGTCAGTGCGATGACCAGCCTCATCCTGACAGACAAGGCGAGGTCAATATCCTACACCAATACCCATGCAACCGGATTATTCTTTTTGGAGGTTACGATGCTATCGGTGGGGCAGACCGCATACTCGATCAATATTATATCCATGTAATTAGCTACTCCAAAGTCGCGATAAAATGCTTTGCACTTGAATGAATAGATTTTTGAATACGCATTGCTCGAACGCTCTCATTTAAAACCGTCAATTCATGATCAAAAATTCAAGGTGGCGCAGCCACAGATCAGATCAACCAAATTTACAACCATTATAACGTGAGGACGGCCAGGGGTACGGGCAAGCCCAAGACCCCACCGGGTGGTTTACCTGCGAAGTGTGACCACCGACTTGTGGAATCGGGCTTCACGTTGAGAGGGTCAACATGCCTTTGGTCAAAACCATGGGGCGACTGCGCTCAAAACTCTTGTCCAAACGTGAGCTGGTTCTCTCGGCGGGCGGTGCACAGCCGGGCATCGGTCGAACGGGATGGTCATGCGGCACTTGGCTATCCATGACCTCACCCCGGCTCACGGGTGAGAGTAGTCGGCGATATGGTGGTTTAGGCCGTGCTGCTTCAACAGCTTCAGTGACTACGCTGTTGATCAAGTCACGTGTGACCACCAAGGAGAAGGCTTCGCCATAAATATCGGCGACCGTATCAACCACCGTTTCCCGAAGCAGTCGGTGGACAACTTGGTCAAAAATCTCTCGACGCAACCGAGCCCCAACTAATGCGAGGAGATGGCGCTGCACCTGACGTTGTGTGAGGCGCTGTACATCGTTCCGAATGACCTCGTTCAGCAGGGTGTCTGCGGCTAGAGCGGCCTCACGTAAATTTGAGGAATTCCACGTTTCGGCTACAATATCGCGGATTGGTTCTTGGATAAAGTCGAAGAGCAGGTCCTCACAAATGGCAGGCAATAGGTGTGCCTCACGCCCTTGCGTATCCTAACAGAGTCAAGGCGAAAATTTTCAAAGTCAAAAAAGACAGCCATTGCGAATAGATGGCGGGGTACGGTTGGGATGAGATCGAGGATGGGCAAAACGTGCTACCACATCCTAAATCAGCTGCCTGATAAAACTGAGCGCGAGCCGTCACAGCGGTGCATGCAGAATTGGGGTGCAAAGGCACTTACGTCCTCCTCCTCCTCCAATACATCAGGGTCAAAGCGTACACGCCAAGCGTCTTTCAAATCAAAGGGGCCGACGAAGGCACGTTTGGGAAGTTCGGGAGCTGGAATGCGAGCAGCCAGACGGGCGGCCGATGCTGGCCGCTCGGCTGCAGCCCGAGGTTCAGACATTCGGGCTGTCATCAATCAAGATAAACAGAGAGAAAGGAAGCGACAGGAGTAGCGTGCAGCTGCGGTTTCTTTTTTAAGCAAGCTCCCTCCCGCTGGCCGCCACTGCCATCCCCCTCACCTCACCTCTCCTGTCAGTACCGTGTGTGGCCACAAGGAGGGGGAGGGGGTGTTGAGGCAGCCTGTTGGAAAAGCACAAAACGAAATCAAATCACCATCACCAAGTTGGCTGGACGATAGTCTGCTGTTGATTACACTTCAATTGATGAATTTTAAAGGGGACTTTGTTTATTTTGGGAGAGCATTAGTGGATCATGGGATCATGCGCATCGGCATCACCTCCACCCCACAGCGCTGTCGTCCCCGTCTTAGATAAGAAGATCAAGAGCTCAGCTCATATGGAAGGGGCGTACCTGCGCAATGAACAATGGCGCGGAGGGTGGGCACCGTGTCGCACAAGGTGCAGCGAAAGTCGATGGCTTGCCGGGTTGGCGCACGAAAACTCGTGTAGTTGTGAACCGGCAAGCCTTCTGCCGTGCTAAGTGTGGCCGTGCCTCCAAGCGCAGGCTGGTCTGGCGTGCAGGAAGGCTGGGTTTGGGGGTCGATGCTAGCCGCGGGTTGGATCACATTTTCTTGGGGATTGGCCTGCAGACTCAAACACGCGACTGCATCCTCCAAAGCCGGTACATCTGTTTGGTCGAGACGCTCATCACTGGGGCCATGGGTGGGCGCACGATGGTATTGCAGGCGATGTTCCAGGACAGCAAGGATGAGACGATACTGCTCCAGGGTGCAAACGCGGCGATTGCGGTTGACGAGGTTATAAAGGTCGAGCCAGAGATGGGCATAAAGCACAGGCTTTAAAAGGGTCATGAGGTGATCTCGAACATAGCGAATGGCGGGTGGCGGGTAGCGCTCGGCATATTGTAGGTAGAGCCTGGCATCGGCCAAACGCGCCAAATCCATTTGTCCCGCAAAGAGGCGTGGCAACTCGAGCAGAGCACCGGCCACCATAACGCCTGCGACCCCCGTGTACTCGAGAACGCTCTCCGCCTGGCGCAGGCTGCGCACGCCGCCATTGACCAGCAGTGGGATGTCCACGGCATCACGGGCCTCACGCACCATGGCAAAGTCGGGCTGCCCTTGGTGATGTCGTTGTCCACGCAATCGTGCATGAATGGCAATCAGGGAGCAACCGGCTGCCTCCAACATTTGCAAGTAGGCGCGGGTGGCCGTGAGGGTCGGGAAGAGGCGGACTTTAGCTGTGATCGGCTTGTGCAGAACGGCGCGTGCGGCTCTTAGCATGGCTTCAACGCGAGGCAAATCATCCATGAGATAGGCCCCAAAGCCTTCGCGCTTTGCCGTGTTTTGCGGACAGCCCACTGCCAACGGAAAAAGGAGGGGTTAGAGCGGTCTCGTGGGCAAGCCACGCGCAAAGCCACCGTGTCCCCACTCGCCATTACACGCACGTACAGTTGAGATCGATGGCGTCTACAAAGGGCTCGAGAATTTGCGCTGCAGCCACAAAATCTTCGACTTTGGTGGCGCACAACTGGGCGATGAGCGGTCGGTCCTGCTCTGGGGCACATTGTACGTCATAGAGTATACCTGCGGCTTCCTTCTCCGCGGGCGTGCGCGGCGTCCACTCTGGACTATCGCGGTACTGGCATACAATAGCTGCTCGCCACATTGGTGTGTATGCCAAGTGGGCACCATGGTCACGCACAAGACAGCGAAAGGCAGCCTCGCTGTTCCAGACCATGGGCGCACACACGTGGCGGGGAGCGCCCAGCACGTCTGTCCAAAACCGCCAAGCCTCCGCTCGATGCGCTGCCAGCGCGGCCGTCTCCTGGCGCGCAGGCACCGCCATGCTCAAACGTCTTTCTTTGCTCACGTCATGGACTGAGCATTTGCTCTGGCACTGACTCAGAATTGACACCGTCACCGCATCACCAAGCGTTTGCCAAACACGACTTGATCAAAGAAAAATGTCACAAGCAAGTCTTTCGTATGTGTGTGTGTGTGTGGTGTCAACGCAACATACTACAGTTACGACAATAAAGCTGGTCCGGTGGTTGTATCGATACTTTCACGCCGCACGCCGACAACGCCTTGCGTTGTCGGCACGCAGTGCCCCCGCCTCTCCTTGGAGTTTACAACCATGTCTGATTTCATAGCAACGCTTGGACATGTGTTTGAAAAGGCTTTCGTGCATACCACGTTCGGCATCAGGTCCTTACCACGCAGGTGTCGCACAAAATGGAAGGAACGGGATGTTCATCAACAGTCACTTTTGGCGTGGTTGAGCTAAAGAACACATTAAACCACCACTTTTCATCAACCTGGAAAGTTGCGACGCCATCATGACCATCGGCGCAGATGGGCGTTCATACCATGTCATGTGACATAGAAACAAGAACAACGAAAACCGTCGAGATGGTTCCCAACTACCAAGACCGGTCGCAGGGTGATGCAGCGCATGCATCAACAGCAGAATGGACGAAGGCACACGGGCGGGCGCAATTACATGCGCAGACCAGCGCGCGCCTTGTCCAGAACATCCTTGCGAATCTTTGACATGTCCGGATTCACCTCCAGTACCTAAAAAAAAAGGCAAGTAGCGAATCAAAGTGCCCAGGCAAGTCATGTACCAGCTCAAATTTGCTCAAGGTGGAGACGAGGCACATGCAGAGCGCAATCAACGTACGCGATGGCACACATCAATGGCATCCACAAAGCGTTTGGCCTTGAGATAATTAAAGGCCAGCTTGTACCCAGTACTGGGGTCGTTACGACCGCTGTATTCCCAAGCGTTGGCATAGAGCTCGGCGGCGTTCTAGCATAGGACAAGCAGAAAATAAGCACTCTGGCTGTTGTAGGTACAGCACTCATCCTCACGCTTGCCCACAGGCACCAACCTGATAAGATTGCTCCTTCTCCATGATGTAGCCCATGTAGTCCCAGGCCTTGCTGCACGATTTGTTGTGCTGGAGTACTTTCTTGAGCAGCTCCTGCGCCAGGTCAAACTTGCCGTTGCTGACATGCAGGTCGGCCAGCAAGAGCCATGCTCCCTACGACAGCCAAGTGCGGCCACAGACAAGTTTTTGGGTGAGATCAAGCACAAGGGAGCCCGGAGTTGGAACACCCACCAAAGGCCAACGCCTTTGGAGAAAGAGCCAGCTGGGCCTGGCCACGTGCCTCTCACACCTACCTCATACTCCTCGGCCTCCTCGTGCGACCAATCCATTTTGGCCACGCGCTTCAACTGTTGACGGGCCTTGGGGGCGTTTCGCATCAGCACATGGGCTCGCGCAATACCCAGGATAGGCGCCACGTGGTCGGGCTAGCATGAAAGACAGCGCAACGAGGATGGGTAAGGAGGGTAGCGCAGCGTGCCCGTCAGGCGGGCAGGACTGAGTGCAGCCTTCTAGAGAACGTACATAAACATTGGCCAACTGCGTAAAGCCCTGAAGGGCTCGCTCAAAGTCATCCTTGTTGTTACGACGCATCAACAGGATGTGGTTTTGACGGCTCTTGAAGCGCAGCTAAGCGGATATCGGGAGGGCCCTCCGTGATTATTAAAGCCGCAAGCTACTGCACATACAACAATTGGATCAAATCGGATAGTGGGACCTACCGTATCGCCCTCGTTAAAGGCAAGCAGCTCGTTGATGAGCTTGGACGCTGTCTGGGCACCGACTTCAAGTGCCTCTTGATCGGGTTTGCTGATAGGGCAGGGGTAGCAAGACATCGATGCGTGAGCATCATGTGAACACGAGCCAACACAACGAGCGCCACGCCAAAACGAAACAAGGCGGGGGGACTGGGGGCTACCAAGACAGGTCAAGGTGCGTGCCTTACTTGGTCATGGCTTCGCCGCCAACCGTGTCGTTTTCCGGGTTCAAGCACACGTCGATCATGGCGTAAAGAGCATCAACCCCCCACTCAGCATCGCGACGAGCCTTGTTGAGGTGCAACAGTGCAGAGTTGGGGCGATGTTGCCAACGTTCCACCAAGCCCTTGCAGTAGGCGAGGCCCGGGTGGGACTCGGGACGATCGCAGGCACGCTCGGCTGCGGCAAGGTGCTTCTGGCAGGCCTCGAGCTTGCCGGTGCGGCGTAGCAGATCAATCATGCTGGCCAGAGCCCGGTACTGCTCTGGGTTGCGCTCCAGGAGCTATGGATGAGAAGATGGGAAAGGGAATTGGAAGAGGCGAATGAGAGAAGGTGATCTGGTACGCGCAAGCAGCCATTGAGAATGCATGGCCCCAAGAGCGCCCCACATTACCGATCAAAACCAATCGAATTACCTGCTGGAGATGAAAGACGGCGGTTTCATATTCATGCTTGCGAAACATGATGTCAGCCATGTCAATGGCTGCCTGTGTTTTGGCCTCCTCGTTGACCACGCTGTTCGAGTGCAGGAGGGTGCTGAGTTGGAACTGTGCAGCCTCCATATCGCCTTGCTTCTTGTGGACCTGGGCAAGGGCCAGCATGGCCTCGCCGCTGCTCTCATTATAACTGAGAGCATCTTTGTAGGCCGCGATAGCTGCACTTGTGTCCTTCTGCTCCATGGAGTGATCGGCCAGTGCCATGCAGATGGTAGCGGCCAGTTGCTGTTGTTCCTTCAACGACTCGGGTTGCTCCGTGCTCACGCGAGCCAGTACACGGCGCTACAAGCGAAGATCAGGGTGAGTTGGCAGGGGGATGGGGAGGGGTAGGAAGAAAAAAAAAAAGAGGGGGTGGGGGTGGGGGTGGGAGATAAATGCAACGAGTCAGCCAAAAAAAATAGTCTCTTCATGGCCAACAGATGGAGAACGCGCACCTGCAGACTGAGGCCGTCGCGCAGGGCAGTGGCGGCTGCGCTGCCGTTGCCCGAAGTTTGATGGAGCTGAGCTTGCATTTGATGAAAAGAGACGTCCTGCATCATGCTCTCGAGGCTATCGGGCTGCTTATCCTCGCGGTTGAGCGCGGCGTCGAGAACCTTTTGGGCCTTGTCGACCTGCTTCAGCTTCAAATACAGGCGCGCCAAGTCGATGCGAAGAGCAGCCTGACCACCGCCACGCACGGCCGACTCGTAGTAGTTGATGGCCTTTGTAAAGTCGTGCGTGCGAACCAATGCATTACCAATTTTGGAGGCCAGGATACCATTTCGCGGATCCTCCTTCAAGGCTGCCTCGTAAACGGTGATGGCCTTTTCCGGTTCTTGAATGCCCATGTACGCATCGCCGAGCAGCATGCGCGCATGCAAAGTTGGCGCCGCGTCGACCATGGCCTTGTAGCAGGCGACGTACTGGCGCTTGTCCTTGCGATGGTGCAGATAGATCTGGGCCATGGCTTCATTGGCCTGCACAAAGTAGGGCATGTCAGGCGTGATGGAGCGCAACGACATGAGTGCGCTGTCCACCTCGTGGCGCTTGACCGCGAGATCGGCCTCGGCAATGGTGATGCGCACGGCCTCGGGGGTGTTTTCAAACTCCGACTTGGCGTCGGCAATGACCTTTTGGGCTTCATCCGAGTTGCCCGTGGTTTCGTACGCCTCGGCAAGGCTGAGGAAGACGGTCACGCGGTCGCTCATGGTGATGGTCTTGCGGACTTTCTTCTTGGCGCCCTGGACAGTCTGGTAGCTGCGCTTGACGCCCGGCAGGGCCATGGCGGTGGTCAAAGCCTTGATGGCTTCCCCATGCTTGCCCTCAGCCGCGAGCACACGCGCGTTGATGACGTGGTACATGGGCATGTCGCGGACCTCAAAGTTGATGCTGAGGCCGGCTTGCAGGGACTGGTTGGCAGAGGCGAGGTTGTTCTGCTGCAGCTGGATCTGGGCCATGAGGAGGTGGGCATCGGCATAACCCTTGTTCAGTTGCAGGCAGTATTGCGCGCCCGACTGGGCGGCCGTGAGTAAACCGCTCAGGTACTTGGCTCGTGCGAGGAGGTAGAGACCCTCGACACAGCCGGGGACGTGCTTGGTCAAGAATTCAAGGAGCTTGCTGGCCTTGGCAAGCACGGGGGTTGGCGAGTCGCCCTGAGCTGGCGGCTCGCTTGGGCAGTACTGCAGGTACAGCTTGACCAGATCCAGAACAAATTCGGGGTCAAGCTGGAGGTAGAACTCAGGCCCCACGGCCTGGCCCTTCAAGGCTTCCAAATGCAATTGTGTGGCCTCATCCAAGAGTGCAACAATCGACTGTGGGCTCTGCTGACGCTTGCTGGCCAGGAGGGCACGCAGATAAGCCAGCTGAGCAGTGCGGCCCGTTGTCTGCTGCACCTCTTGCAGAAAGTCAATCTGTTGCTCGGCATCATCCAGTTGGCCCACAAGGATTTGGCAGAGAATGAGGCCGGTCAAGCCGTCGACTGAGGTCTCATCGTTCGCCATGGCCTTTTTGTAGGTCTTGCCAGCCTCGCGAATGTGATCGCGGCGGAAGACCTGCAGTGCTTGTTCATTCAGAAGCTTGGCAGTCTCGCCCGCAATCTTGATGGCGCGATCCAACATGGTGCGAGTTTGCTGCAAGACAAGTGAGTGACGACCGGCCAAGCGAGCCGGGGCCTGGCTCATGATGAAGAATGCCTCGTGATTGTTGGGTTCCGTGGCGTCGAGCTGGGCAATCAGCTGGCCGAGCATGCCAGCAGCGTCGTCGTAGCGACCCTGCTTGGCCAGAGTGTAGAGGCATTGATGATAGAGGGCACGGACTGCATTGCTGTCCACACTTTGGCAGTGACGGATGGCGTCATTGACACCTTCCCAATCACCCAATCCCATCAGAATCTCTGTTTTGACCTCATGCACGGGGCAGAAGCTGGGAAAAAGGACAACAGCTTTGTTGATGACATCAAGAGCAGCCGAGAGATCGAGCGAGATGGCTTGGTGAAAGGCACACAGACCAAGAAGCCCCTCGAGATGGGTCTTGTTGGCATCATCTGCGAGTTGAGACAATGGGGCGAAAAGATCAGTTGAGCGAGAATTGAGCAGCACGGAGAGCGGCGCGGGGGGATGAAAATTCAACAAAGGTGGTCAAGTTTGATGCGCTGACCTTGAAAGGGCTTGAGTGCTTCCTCAAAGTAGCGGCCAGCCTTTTTGGCGTGCGCTTCACGGCCGCTTGTCAAGTCAATCCACCCACGCAGAGCAAGGCCACTGGTATCAGGACGAATGCACGAAAAAAGAAGGAGGGCAGATGGGGTTATGAGAAGGGAGCAACGCTTTGAGGCCGACGCACACACGAATCACACGAACGGAGATTGAGACGGGAATGCCAATCAAGCATAGCAGGACGTACTCGCACGAGTCACCCTTGAGCTTGAGAAGCTTGTCGGCAAGATCGCGCGCCTTGTCGTGCTTGCCAATGTGCCACATGACTAGGGCCCCCTGGTGAAGGCCCACTTCGCCGCTTTCTTTGACCAGTGCCTTCACGCGAGTCTGCCATGGCAATTCAATCCCCGTCAAGATGGAGTCCAGATGAGTGCGATAAGAGAGTTGAAGGTGAATGATGAGTTTGTCCGAGGACGAGTGACAAAGAGGATAGGGCTTTGACAGGCAGGGTCTTGCCACTACTTGGGCTCAAGCGCACCTCAAGCTCCTTGATGGCATCTCGGTCAACATCCTTGGCCTTTTTGTGTGCGTGAATCATGGCCAGGGTCACGGCGAGGCTGACATCACGGCTATCCTTCAAGCGCTCAAGCTCGCGCATGGCCTCAGGAACCCGACCTGCTCCAACCAACGCATGGGCATGAGCAAGTACGGCAGGAAGAGCAGTTGGTAACCCATGGTGGGAAGAGAAACAGAAGGGGAAAAGAGTGGAACGGGGCAAGGCACAAGGTGAGAAAGACAAATTTGAAGACCGCAGAGCCTCAGGGATGGCGAACCTTCTGCGACCATACTGAAGGCCTTCCAAAAGTGCATGACCGGGTCATTGCCCAGTTTTTTGAGCTACAGCATCGGCATGAGGCGCGCGCACAACGAGATCAGTTTGTGCCGATGAGGCACCACAAGAATGGCCGACAAAGGATGTTCAAGCACAAGGAGCATTGAAGATCACTGACCCCCTCTTTGACTTGCGATTGAACATGACGCCAGAGGTGATGACGGGCATAGTAGTTGATTCCCGCCTGAGCGTACGCAAAAACAGAGGGCACCAAGACGTGAGCAAAGCCCGGTGTCGGGTCTCAAGGCATGAGCAAAGTCTACGAGCTAGGAGGAGAAGATGTTTTGTCATGTACAAGTGGGTACACGGGGTTGGCGGCATCTACTGAGCTGTCGTACAAGATAGGATTGTTCCAAAAGTTCAAACGACATGGCGGGCGGTGCTCAAGTCGCTGGATCAGGCTTGTTCGTGCGGCGATGAATAGGGAACGCCGGGGCACCGCCGTGCCCACGGAAGTGATGTTCGAATTTGCAATGCGCCCGCTGGGCTGGGCGTGGTACACGTGGTGCAAACAGAACAGCGCACTGGCACTGCCAAAAATTTGAATGGTGAGGGAATGCTTGGCCACTTGAAAAAAAATAAAAAATTAAGCGACTAGGCAGCCCAGGCGTCGATGACCAGCTTTCGTGCTGAGGCCAGAGAGGACAGCGTCGCAACGGCAACACTGAGCTCAAAGACTCTTCAGAGGAGGAAAGAGGGGCGAGCGGGAGCAGGGAGACCAGACGGGCGACGAGCAGAGGAGCGAGGAGCGGGGGAGGGTTCATCAACAACAATAAAACCGACCGGACCAAAGGAAACTAACTGTGTGCACTGATTTTACACACAGAGAGAGAGAGGGAGAACCGGAAAAAAGAATTCAAACAGTGAAACAGAACAGTGCAACAGTAAAAATCAACACACATCAGAGGTGAATGACGATTTTGGTTGTGAAGCAAAGAGTGTGACATCATGTCGCACTTGTATATTTACAAGTGTGATTTCTGTTATACTATGATACTGGTCTATGTCCATGACCAAAATTAGGAAGCACTGCTGACAATTCCAAGTGGGACCTGCGGAGTGGTCCGCCCGTCCGTCCGAGTTGCTCTGAACTGGGGCCCGTATGTCTAAGGCCTGCTCGATCAACCCAGGCCTATCTTGTGATGAGGATGGGGCATTGGCCTTGAGTATGGTCTATGTGTGCTTTTTGAGAGAACGCTGGTGTGAAGCATCATTTATTTCTTGCTTGGTATGCGCGGTGCAGGCTTGCTTGCACCGAGCTGGCTGCCTTCCCATATGAGCGCATGGCGCCGAACTGGCTCGCGGGGCTTCCACAACCAATTGATGGCCTTGGCACCAGCCGCCAGAAGACATGGTGGGATTGGACTTGGTAACAGGTGGTCAACAAGTGGCTCTGCCGGTCTGGGACTAGTTCATGGGCTACCAAATCGGGCCACACATGCTGGCCGGGTGCTAGCTGTCAGCGCCCGCCAAAAGTCCGCCTTTGGGCATGGGCTGCAAGAGAAAATATTGGCGACTCCGATGTCGCCATTGCCGTACGCTTGGTTGGAAAGCCGAGAGATGAAACACCTTTCTGAGAAGAAAAAGGCGCGCCATGGTGTCAAGCGATTCCGACGGCACACAACAAGGCCTCCCAAATAGAAGGTGTATGTCATGCTGCTGCTGCTGCTGCCCCAGCCCAAAAAAAAGCAAGGTGGACGTTTTGTCGAATTTGGTCAATTGATACTGTAACTCGCCACAGGGAGTCAAAGCATCAAACAAGATGGAAGGTGGTGATTTCAAATCAAAGGGTGAAGATTGCGCGGCCCAAGGGTCGACGACGCAAAGACATGATGTAGGTTGATTGGTTGAAAGGCCGCTCGAGCAATGTTTCATGCTGAACTTTTGCCGTCTGAGGCAGGCGAAAGTGCACGCGCACAGCGGGGCAACGTGTGAGGCGAACCGAACGACGTGAGGCCCATGGCCCAGGCCGCAAGCAGGAGCTGACCTGCAATGTCCTTGAGCTTTTGCATCAACAACTTGTTCTCTTCGTGCATCTTAGGGCGGCGCTCCAGGTCCCGCGCTGGAAGACGCTATGCATGCGCATCCATTCCCACCCAGCGGGCATTTCGTGACATCAGCCAGGGGCGAAGCAAGCAGCGGCAGGCGCTTTCAACCATGAGTGTGAGAATTCGCAGCCAACCTTGAGCATGTCCTCCTCAGATGGGCTCGTGTATGTCATGAGGAGATAACCGATACCCATGAGACCGGCGTACAGGCCCAGTGCCTGAACGTGGCGGCTCATGTTTCGCGGTGATGTGCACAGAACAACAATCCGCCCGCGCGAGAAGACTGAGACGTCGAGCACTTGTGTCAGGCAAATAAATGCGCAACACACACACACAAAAAAAAAGAAAAAAAAGCACGAGACCAACTTGCCTCGGAAATCTGACAATTATATGTTTCAATTTAAGAGGATAGTGTTGAAATTGGCCTTGCGATCGGGCTTTGATGCAAGGCAGCGGATTTGCAGCGAATGTTCTGTATAGGACAGAGGGGTAAAAACCGGCCCTCACTCATTCATTTATTTAGACAAGGCAAGTCTTGACACCTTCCGTGTCTTCTTTGGTGCATGGTGGAGAAGCTGTGGTGAAAAAAGGGCAGCGCTCAGTGAGAGACCCCTTGGTGCCTTGAACTGGGTGCTGTATGCGAAGCTGAGGCAGGGTTGTTGGTGCTTTTTATGCTGAGGCTTGCTTGAATGGCGCTGGGCTGCTTCAGAGTACTCGTTGGTGTAGCTGTGGGCAGGGCTGTCGAGGCATCCCGTCCTCTCTGGCTGCTGCGCGCCTGGTCTCACTCATCCTTGTCGTTCCATCAAAACTTAGATCAGTATACCGGTTTTTGCCCTTTCGCTTTCCGGCCCCACAACTGTCGCCATGGACTCGCTCGTGAACAAGCGCAACATTGTGCCTGAGATGCAAAAGTTCTTCCAGCAGGTGCGCGGATGAGGTGTTCGTTGGTCTCTGCGCTGGGGCAAAGCCTGCTGCCATGTCCGTTTGATCACTCATCGGCTCGGTGGCCCGCCTTTGCGTTTGCCTGTTGGATTATAGCCCTCGCACGATGCCCTCTTCATGCGCACCGCCGCTGACAAGACTCGCTACCGTGGTCTGATGGCCGCCACCACCGGCATCATCTGCTTTGTGGTTTACGGTGTCGGCTGCCTGGCCCTCAACAAGAACAAGCAGACTCGGTAAACAGATTGGACCACAGTCCTTTACTCGAGGCCCCAGTTCCAATTAGCTCGAGCCTGGATGTGTCAGGGTGTATCACCATGTACTGCCCGGCTTCCTCATTTTCATTAAAAAAAAGCAAAAATCAGCTTGTTCACAAAGCTGAGCACTTTGGCCCTCTGAACCCCGGTCACCTCTAACAAGCCTCTTCTGTCTTCCTCCTGGCATGCACCCGCCTTCCACCTGACTGTGACTGTGCTGTGTGAGTGTGGTCGAGGACCGTTGACTTTGTCAGGTTCCTGATGCTTTTTTCTCTACTCAAAATTGACCGCACTCCGCCGAATCGTCGATTTGTTTGCTCCCTTGCCCCTTGCTCATTTGGATCTGTTGAGGAGTGACTCGATTTCAAGTCCATCGCAAGGCTCAAACCCACCATATTGTGCACGAGAACTGAAGAGTCCGGGACACGGAAGTGGTCATGCCAACAGTCAGAACAGTGCATCAAGGGATCATGTGATGACCGCCGAGATGTTCGGATCGAGACGCACATCCAGGTTACAGATGCCCGGGACAAACTCAACGCAGTCAATATAGTGGCAAAAGCTACCGAATAAGAAAGATGACACAACCATATCGGGCACGCGATGTGAGTTTTGGCCCGTCGCATCTTGGCTCACCCCGCACGATAAAAACGGTGGGTGACAAGACCACAAGGATGACGTACTCGCAATCAGGATAGCTCTCCGTGTAGAGTAGGATGAATATGGTCGTAAGCAGGCCGATGCAGGCCGATGCGGCCACGATACGGCGGACATGCTGCCATCGCTGCCCGGCCTGTGACAAGGTCACAAAGGGAAGCAGTGCTATGGATGACAGTGTGCCAAATATCAAGCCTGAAAGATTATCAAGGGTGATGCCCAATGAGAATGAACAAAACACAGACAAGCACCAGACCCCAGATACAGAGGAAAGCGACAAGCGACAAAGGGCAAAGACAGAGAAAGCACGCCCAGAGCTTGTGCAAGAACAGTCGGAACGTTTGACGCCGAGGTGCAACACGTGGCAAACGCATGCGCTTGAGGACCAAGGCAAAAAGACTTGCCGCCAAAGTGGGCAAACTGATCGACGTAGGGCAAGAGTCCCAGCAGCAGGCAGATGACCATGACGATGAGCTGTTTTCGAAGCTGTCGCCATGGATTGCGAACAAAAGACCACTTTTGCAGCAATTCTACCAACTACGTTGCAGGTCAGCACATGCGCTGAACAGGATACCATGACCCTGTTTCCTATTAGTCAGTGTGAGGCCCAAGCTAGACATACCACCGCCCCAAGAAGGCCAAAACATGCTCCCGAGGCGCCCATGGTCAACGCCATGCGGGAAAAAGCGCCGATACCGCAAAGCCCCCAACACCTGATATAATGAAGATCAACCCTTTTTGTGTGGAGGTATGATTCGTCAACAAGGTGAGACCGATACAATCTTGACAAGAGAAGCAAGCGCGGTACAACGGCTTACCAAAGCGAAACCAGCCCGCCAACCGCTCCAGGTCCGGTCCCAAAAAGTGCAATAGCAACAGTACCAGCAAGCAGTGCAACACGCCAGTGTGCAGCCATGTGGCCAACAGCACGCGATACCTGAGACCAAGCTCGGCCGGTCAGACCAGAACCAAATCAAAGAGCCAAGGTAACACAACAACAAGACAATTTGAACTAACCATTGGTCGGGTTTTTGACCTGCAAAAGGTGCCAAGCCACATTGCTCTTCAAGGCAATTGACCTGCAGACCAGCCCACGTGAACCATGGGGTGAAGAAGAAAGAAAAACCCAAGAGCAGGCAAACGAAATCGCCCTTCTCTCCTCGACGCTCTGATACAGACCTGTGAGCAGAGTGTTTGATTGGGATGCCACGTCCCTCGCAGCTCTGCGCTTTCACAGTCAAACTGCGAAATGATGGCGCACTCACCTATGCCACGTCACAATACAGAAGCAGCCAATGAAAAACACATATCCGCCTGCATTCGGTTCTTCCAAATGGCACTACACCTTGAGGGAAAGAGCGCACGCACCACGAATGCCGTAGCAGCAAGGCGCCCTAGGGGTGGTGACCGTGGCATCGCGCGTGCAAAGGCACGACTCTTGCGTCTCAGACGCATCAGGCTAGGACCCCCAAATAAAATATATGATATCATGAACGGACATCAATATTCTGTTGTCAAACGAAAGTCTAAACGAAAGTCTATACGTGCACCGCTGCATCCCAACCAAATGCTCCTGCGTACCCGATAAAAGCAGTCGGGCCAGTTGTCGGGATCGTTGCAGCAGTGCGCACCCCCGCACACCTCCCCATCAATAAACCCAACCGATGAGGAGACGTTGGGACATTCCTCTGGCAGGCTTGTCCAGCACCCGGACCCAAACAAGGTATAATCGATGCAACACCTGTCACATCAGCAAGTGCCAGAACAAATACAGAGGGGTGGGGGGACCAGAGCAAGGTGTTATATTTAGCAGGCCCACGCTGATCTATCACCAGCAATTGGCTTCACCTCCAGAATATGGAGACGACATTTGCTTATAACATGAAACGAAAAAGAAAAGGGGGTGCGCATACCCGGAACGATTCTCAGCTTCAATGGTGGGTGCCACATAATCGTTATAAATACTCGAGTCTTGGCGCACGCAAGGTGCATACATGGCCCCGGCATGCAAAAGGTCTTGATCGTAGGGCCCAATCCAAAAGTTGGCATGGGGCTCCTCCTGAATGAAGTTCCCGTTTTGACAGCATTGAGCGATTGGCGAAACCCAATGCACCTGGGAGCTCAAACAGATGTCTCTTACTTCAGACTTGAGCGCAACGGGTGCCATGGGATAAAGTCCCACCATTCCGGCCGTCACTACCAACTAGTTGCACGAAGAGCACGGCTCAGGTTTATCTCGGTGGCAAGCAGATGCGAGGCCATGCGTCGGGGGACGAGCCATGATGCACGCACCATAACAATCGTGGCAAACCAGACAAAAAGAACGCGTTTCTCGCTGATATCCCGCAGCTTGCGCCGGGCCTGCCAGGCATGCAACTTGAGCCCGAACGCAAGCGCGCGAGTGGCGAGCAGCTAGCTAGCCTGGCATACCTGCCGCTTCTTGGCGGTGAGAGAGAGCTGCTCTCGGTCAACTGGAACGAGCCTTTGCTTCCGGCGCCTCTCTACCTCGGCCCTGTCCTGCGCCCTCTGTGCGCTGCCTTCAGACCAGGCAGCTAGCCGCAAAACATCCCAAGGACATGAGTTGCGCACTTCCTTGTCATCTCCCATAGCTGGGAGATTATAGCACCCATCATTTTGTCAGAGATGGAATGACGCGAGGCGCAAGAGACGCTATTGTACCGCGAGGCTGCTGCTGGCTCGACGGAAGTGGTTTGGCACCGCTGAGACAGATAGGGCGAATTCAAGACGGGAAGGGCATATGAGAAGGCGCATGCTTGTACATAGAGAGGATAGGAGGTGTGGCAAGGAACCTACGAGGCGTCGAGATCATCACCAGCCACTGCTGTTGATGTGGTCTGCCCTCGAGGTATGACATACAAGGCACCATGAAGCCCGACGTGAGAAAACGGCAGAGACGGATGGAACTGAAGGGCCTGGGTCCGGTTTCACAAACCCGAATTGATGCCAGCTCGAGGTCGGATCCTGAACGGTGCATGCGCGGCTGGCGACGACCAAGAGTTCGAAGGCCATCGAGCAGAGCAGCTGCTGGGGAGCGAAATGGAACATTTTCCACGCCGTGCTCGTCACGTAGCACTTCCTGTCGATTCCGCACGCGTCGTGGTCTGCGGGGCTGCTGGGCGGCAGGTAGGTGGACATCATAGGCCGGTTCCACGCTGGGATGCGCTGGAAGCGCCAATGCCGGAGCCGTTGCGGATCGACGCGGCATAGTGAAAGCCACCCGAGCCTCTCAGCCCGCAGTCTATCCGTCCTCTTATGTACAACGCGATGTCTGTAGTGGGCCCCCGTGTTTTCGTGAAGGGGGCGGGGGCGCGGCGCGCACGGCAGTTGCAGGCGGGAGACAACGACAACTTTGGAATCAGAACGCCCGGACAGACATGTGCCCCGTCGTCGCTTAGCCTTGACCATGCGACACTACAGTCCACCAACGCCTGCTTGCGGCCAGAAGTGATCGGGCTCGGCACAAGACATGCAGGGAGTTGAGGTCGGGCAGCGGCGCTCAAGAGCACCGTCCGGCACCTTTCAGATAGCCGCTGTTTCAACAAAAGTGGGAACATGTACGTACACTGGGCTTGAATTTTACTTTACAGAGGGGTGTTATTGTTGTGCATGTGAGAAAATTTTTCCGGTCTGCGCAAACTGTGCGCAGTCTGGATACAGAATAGACGAAGTGGCACAAATGAAGTGGCACAGATAAAGTGGCACAGATAAAGTGGCACAGACGAAGTGGCACAGACGGTGGCTCATAGGACATTGACAAATTTAATTGCTCGAAAAAGGAAGAGAAGAAAAAAAGGGGGGTCTACAGTACATAGGGCTCTCAAAGAACCAGCTCAGAAAAGACTCAAAATCAGCACAATGAGATGGTGCAGAAAAATATGAATGCTCCGGCGGACGGAATTTCCAAATGAAGATCAAACAAAACATCAGACGCTGTACGCCACCCAATACCTCCTCGACTCAGGTCGACATGGCATAGGCGACGGCGACGGCCAAGGAAGGCAAACGCAAGGAGAGGGAGAAAATTCAAACGGCACTCGCATTGCGAGGTCAAAGGGGACAAGGGGCACAGCAGCTTAGAACCAGGTGGCAGTGCGGCTGAGATGGCACACGCCAGGTGCCAAGACGTGCAAGCCACGCAGCTGACTCTCGTTGGCTGAGCCAACGCGCTGCAGGGGACGAGGGCGGACTTGGTGCACGGGATGATAGAGCTTGCAGCCGGTGGTGGCGCAGACGCCATCGCCGCGCATGGTGCGCGGGCAGCGCGAGGGGTGTGGACAGTTGAGCTTGAAATGAGATCGACTCTTGTCCATGCAATTATAGCACACATCTGGGGTAGCAAGCAAACAGACTGTGAGTTGAACACACAGGGGAAAACATGAAACGCGTGACCTCGGTTCGACCGGGCAGGCGCGGTGGGAACCCTGCCTTGCTCTGCTGGTTACTTACAGCCAGGTGGAGGCGTGTGGTGGGACACTTCCGCCAGTGATGGTTCGCGGCGCGTGCCGGCCGGATGAAAAAAGGCGCAGTGGGGTCGAGTGCAGCAGCCACCATCACTTGTATATTTGCACCGTTGTGGTTGGGGACAGTCTTGGCGATAGTGCTCGTTGCTGCCACAGTTGTGGCACTGATAACCCTCTGGTGGGCTGGGCAGCGGGGGTAGCTGGGCAAGTTGTGCGTCAGCCACCTTCAGACCCGGCAGATGCAAAAAGGTGCACCCAGGGGTGCGACAGATGATGCCGCGTCGTGAAAACTTGCACAGGGCCCGTGGCACGAAGCGGCTCGAGCCGTCTCGCCGTGGGGGCGAGGCCGGCTCAGCCATGGCACTGTGAAGCCCCAGGCACGGAGAGAGTCGGTTGTGAGGACTAGTAACGTCCCCACAACCGGAAGCGACACCGTCTTGCAACAATGCCGTGTCCCAGGCTTCAGTGAGTGCCTGCACCCAGGGCATTCGCGCAACAAGGCTCAAGTGCTTGTGGGTAGCCAGGGCCGTCTGCAGGCGTGTCACTTCGGGTAATCGTGAGCCTATGCCAAGATCAAGACAAAGGCCGCGCAGGTCGCCATGAGAGGACACGAGTGCAACGAGAGAGGTCGCCGCCCAGCGAACAAGCCAAAGATTCAGGCATACGCCGCGGCAAGAACACCACACTCATGAAAAGGTTATGCCTGGACTCACCGTCGAGGCCCAAATCACGCAAGGCTTGAAGCAACCAGGCGGTATCATCGGCAGCAGCTTTGCCGTCAGTGGCAAAGCCGTAGGAAGGCAACGCCACTACACGTGCCTTGGGGCCCAAGATGCAGCCACTTAGACCCAGAAAGCATCGGGCGTACGGCTCGGCGGCCACCGTTGCTGTGCATCAAAGTCAAGCCGGAAAGACGACGCGTAAGTTGCTGCCACCCGGTGCGTCACAAGTGTTGCCTCGTGGTCAAGGAGAAACAGCGACGAAAGCGCGGGTGGGTCCGAGAAAGCGCACAAGAGGCAATGAAATGTGTAATGGATAGTGGACTGATGATGACACAGCCTTACTGACCTATGAGGCACTGGATCAGTAAAAGAAGACGTGTGTCTTCGTCTTGCTGCGTGGCAAAGCACTTGAGCACGGGCTCGGCGCGAGCTACTCCGTCATAAACCACCATAATTGCGCCATGGGTGATGCATAGATCCGAGGGCAGGATGACGTGATCTGGAGCTTCGGGTGCCGAGCGCTGGTTGCGAATCTGCAGCCCTACAGTCCAAGCACAGTTCTCTGGGGCACCAATCAGCAAGTGGCCAAAGCACATCTCGTCAGTAGACTCGCGCAAGAGCTTGAATCTAAGTGGCCCACCAGCCATTCAATGTGAGAATCAGGGAAAGGCCGATGGGAACAACGGCTGCCAGGCTGAAGAAGGGGGTGGAAAAGGGGCCAAGGTGGCGGAACAAGCCGCTTACCCGTCCTCGGCGCGGGCACGAATCACTTGGTAGTGGATGCCAGATTGTGCGACGAGCCTGTGTCCTGGACGCAACTCCTCGTGGACGGCATCGCCGGTGCCACGAAACCCCACAGGGCTGGATGATGGTGACGCATCAAGGCTCTGGCCCCAATGCCAGGGTGCAGAGGCTAGCAGATGGGTATCCAGCGCTCCATCAAAACCAACGTCAAAGTCCATGACTGCTGTTCAAAAAGATTTGGGGGTTGGCTACTTAAAACGGAGTGGCGGGAACGGCCACCAAGCCGTACACGCCTGGGGATTGACTTTGACCTTTGGAAGCTGCTTGTGAAAGCATACGTCGGCAGGTAGCAGGCGGGGGAAGCAAAAAGGTCAGCGAATAATAAAAGAATTGTTATTTTGCGTGTGCGCGTAGAAAGCAAAGTGCGTGTGTGCGTGTGCGTGTGCGTGCACACCCGTGGCATCGACGACACTCACGACTTGAAGAGGGAAAATGCCCTCCTTTCCGCAGACATCTTGGGCAAGGCGCTCGAGCAGTGGGTGCACTCCTGTGGTATAAAAACAGGTGTTGCGTTGCAGGTGTCATGCCATGAGCGTTATGGCCTGCTTTGCCTTCCCTTGACTGCGTAGCTCTCGTGGACTTTTTTCTTGGGAGGGGGTGGCGGTTGGGGATGCAGCCCACCTGCAGACGCTGTGGTCGGCCCGGTGATCACGAGCGACTAACGTGGAGGTGATGGTTGTTGGGGGTCAAACCGTGACCGTTGACGCGACATGAGGGCCCCATACGTTGTGTGTCCAAAAGAGAGAAGAGAGAAGGTGGGCTTGGTGGTTTGAACAATCACCCTTGACTTGATTCGTCCGTAATCGGCCGGTTGCCTCTCCAACCGGCGGGTCGCCGGGTGTCGGTCATGGGTCGCCATGCGACCCGTGATGGACTGAACCGTTTCTTGATCCAAACCCCCAATGTTTGCGCCTTTTGACCTTGGGGCTCCTTGCGACCCAATCCTTGAACGTCACAACCCCACACGCACCACCCAGCCGGCCAAGCTCGCCGGCCTTAAGGGCACGAGCTCGAGTTCGAGTTCGAGCTGAGCACGAGGATTCACATGTCAGTGAAATAATTAATTGACTCGATGGCAGATTTTGTCTGACAATTCTGTTCTTCTTCGCCGGATCGTTGTTTGACTGGCACGGCACACCCACTGTGGCGTGCTGCCGCTGTGTTTGGTTGGACGTGGGTGATGTTTGATGGGTACCTGTATCGTCCCCCGTTTCATCAGTTTCTTCTGGGTGGATCAGGTGCAGATGATTGACGCAGGGCTTCAACACAGGAAACCAGGGGTATGATGGAAAAGTTTAACATCGATTTTGTGGTGAATGGAACGCTTGCAGGCGCCGGTTACACCCATGGACGAGAGCGCCCAGCAGAAGCCGGCGGCACGGCTGTGCCGCCAAGGCAGGGACTATCAAAGGACGAGGGTGGTTGCCCTCGCGTGCACAGATGCAATCATCTTTCCCATATGTTTTGGCTTTTGTACAGCGGGAAGGGAACAAGGAAACACAGGGCGGCGGCCGGCCAACTTAAGCATCCACGGCCGCCTTGATGGTTCGGAGCAGACTGTTGGTCTGATCTATTAGGCGGTGTGCTGCCTTGAAGAGTACCGGCGCCCTATGAAGGAGAGACGGGTGGGGAAGAAGCATGGCATACATCAGTCGCGGTCTCGGTGCTGGCATAGACGTAAAACTCAACGGCAGCACGCGTGAGGGGTTGAACGTACTTGTTATCCTTGAAATACTGTTTCAAAGTGTCGCTAAAGCTCTTGGAGCCGCGAACAAAAGTTTTGCGCTGTTGCTGCAGGCCAGTAATGTGGTCACCCATGACATCAGCGTTGTTGGTGGCCACGGCGTTGACGGCATCCAGCACCTCCTTGATGCTCTCCGCAATCTTGCGGATAATGCCCAGAAAGCGCGTGCGATTCTGGACTTCATCCGGAATGGTACTCAGAATCTCCTGTGTGCATCGTCATACCGCTCGTGAGGCAAGGTCGAGGTGGTTGCATGCGCAGTCGAACGCCCTTGAACGCCCTCAAACGCCCTCCGCTCGCAGCAGCAGGGGGCACTTGACATGATGTTGCCGAGCTTGTAGAACAAACCTTCAGAGCTTCCGCCCGCTGCAGCAAGTCCTTGAGCTCAGGGGTCTTCGTGTCAAAGCGATAGCCTACCAACCAAGAGCGCCACAAGAGGGAGGGAGGGTGAGAATGAGCATTTTCACTCCCACAAAAAAAAGTAAATCGATCATAAAAAATAAGAATTAAAGCTCGCGCCATGCATTGGTCAAGAGTCGTGCTTGGCTGGCATGTTGCTGCCTGGTGGCGTGGGCTGGGCAGATGACATTGGACGAGAAGGGCCAGGCAACGTACTCTCAATGTCACTGTTGGCCTTTCGGAGGAGCTGTTCTGAAATGTCCGTGCCACCCTTAGACTGCGCACGCTCCAAGACTTGATCCACGAATTCGTGAACAAAACCGGGATTGTGTGCCTCGGCCTTTTCCAGAGCTGCACGCAAGGACTGGAGAGCTGCCGCTGCCGATGCATCGGCCTGCTCCAACTAGGATGCAGGCGTAGCCAGCAGCACAATGCTTGAGATACCCGAGGCGAAGTGGCGTTGCATTTCGGCTCCTTTGCCCTTATTGGAATTGATTACGCGGGATATAAGAGTGTCGCCTTGCGCAGATGGTCAAACTTACTTCTTCGATGGAGGGGAATACCACTGCATGCAACGCAATTGAGGCTGCGGGAGGTGCCGTCATCGTCCCGGTTTGTTGATGACAATCGAAGACTGTGGCAGCCCAAAAAAAGCGGAGAGCAGGCAGAGAGAGATGAGCTCGTCAGGAAGGTCATGCTTCTGAAAATTCGAGAATCTTGTCACGCGCACTGGGCCTGCACTGCCGCGATCAGCCCTCCTCTCCCACGGTCAACCGAGCCTCAAGACCCCAAAACCTGACTGTTTGTGACGTGCAGGAAATCGCGCCAAAACGCGCCTGCCCGCACAGACATACCTCCTTGTTCACGGTGGTAGAGCTTGGCCCAGGGGCAGCGTACAAATAAAAAGGCAGCTAAAAGAAGCCAGGTATGTGCCAGCTGAGTCGATACCCGTTGCAGCACGGTGATGGACAATCAGCGGGTCCGTCCGTCCGTCCGTCCGTCGTGCGCGCCGCTGCTGCTGCTGTTGCTACTCCGCTCGAGCCAAAGAAAGCAAGAAAACACCTAAAGCAGCCGTATCTACGAAAACGCCAACACAACCTGCAATAACTTTCACTGCTCTGCCTATAATGTATACACTATCTGCAAATTCTAATGCATCAACTCCACCGGCTTCACCGCCTTGCAACGTTCTTTTGTTTGAGTGAGGGGGCGGATAGTTTATCTGACAAGTGGTTATAGCTGGACCTGGTAAAAAAGAAGCCCCACTAATTCAATTTATTAGGGCCCTGACAACCGCTGCGAGCTGCATCCTCGGACCAAGCGAGCGAGCGACCAACGCCAGAGCCAATAATTGCCGGCCGAGTCTGCTGGCAGCCCGCGCTCCCCTTTGCCACCGCTTCGCAGGGGTATTGCTGGAACGCCCGGTTGCGTTTTGGCTGTGGTGAACGGTCCGGACCGGTTGACGTTTTGCGTGGTGTGGATCATACATAAGTGGATCGTTTCAGCTGAATCGTCTGCGCGAACGACCATCAAGCATGGCAGCCCCTGCTGCTGCAGATAACGATCTCTATGACGAAGCGGATCTGGATCTCGACTTTCTGGAAGACGATGACGATGCGGCCCCCTTTGCTGCCAATGCCGCCAACCGGCAACTCGACAAGGAGGTTGGTTGTCAACATGACCGAGCTTGCTCTAGGTCCACGGCCCCGGTGTGCCCGCTCCCAGGATGGATGAACCCAAACTGGAGGCTTACCCACAACATGTTTGCCTCGTAGATCCGCGCCTCCGAGCGCAAGCTGCTCCAAGTCGAGTCTCAGCTGGAGCAGCAGCGGGACCGTGTCAAGGTCATGAACGAGCACCTCAAGAATGTTCAACAGGAGCTCCAGCATACGCAGGCGTTGTTGGAGACGAAGAATCGTGAACAAGACAATGAATCCCATCTTTTGACCATGAGTGCGTGTGCCCATCCTGTTTGACCCTTGGTCACCCTGTTGTAGCGGCTCCCGTTTCTGCTCGGCGTCCCGCTGTCACTGGGTCTGTGCTGCATCTTCCACGTTTCACCACCCTCATCCGCTTCGACTGGCCCCTGCTGTTGCAGGCGAAAAGGCACAGGAACGCTTGCGCCGGGACGTCAAGCGGATGGAGGCTGAACTACAGGCGGCGATGGATCGCATGAACAACGCTCAGAACAACGCCTTTCAGTGCAAACAGCGCATCGATGGGATCAAGGAAGACATGTCCTGGAATCAGGGAGAGCTAGATGCCTGGGTCGCCAAGACCAAGGTCATCGACGAGGATGCCGCTGTGCTGGAAAAGTATTCTCGAGCCGACGAGAGCAAGATCAAGGAGCTGACCCTGCAGATTGAGAAGCTGACAGAAGCCTCGACCAAACTCACGCGCGACCTGCAGCAAGAATCCCTCGAGACAGAGTCACAGCGCATTGGCCTCAACAAAGCCAGTGAGACCTTCACGCGCATTCATCGCGAGCAACAGCAAATTACCCGCGATTGGGAGGCCGTTATTGCCCAGATGGAGGCTCGTGATACAGAAATTGCCCAGGAAGCCGAACATTACACCAAGCTCCGTGGCCAGATTAGCGAACAGGTACGCAGGAGTTAACCCTGCAAAACGCGCCCATCAGCTTCATGTGCCAACCATGCTTCAATTTAGCATCTCATGGTGTTGTGTGCGTGAACACGTGTTTACCTTTGCTCGTCACATGGACCACAGATGGCCACGCTCAAGGACAAGGAGCTCTTTCTGCGAGATAACAATAAAAACAACAGCGAGGTGGAGCGCGAGATTCACCTGGCTGAGCGTGCGGTGGAGCAAACCAGCCAATCCGTCTCCCGCGCTGACCAGCAATTACAGGCTTACCGAGATGAGGTACGCACCCCATCACCCAAGCGCTTGCCCCAGCCTGCGGGTTAAAATTGCGTCCAACTGGGATCCCCGTTGGTCAACCTCGTTGGGACCCCCATTGGTCAACCTCGTTCGCCATCTTGGTTTCCATCATCCGGCTCATGGTATTTGATGGAACATTCACTTTGTTCGTTCTCACCGCTCTGCAGCTGGCCGCTCTTCGCACAACATTGTCGCGCGTGACGGCTGACAACAACGCCAAGAAGAAGCATTTGACTTCGCTCAAAGACCAGATTGCTCACCGCCAGGCACGCGTCGAGGAACTTGAAGCAGAGCTCAAGGAAACGCAACGCCGGCTAGACGATGCCGAGGCCAAGGGTTTGACAGCTGAAGAACGTACAACTCAACTCGAGAACATGCTCAAGGAGGAGGAGCGCGATCTTGATCTCATGATCAAGGAGGTTGCTGCGGCCCGTCAACAGCAGTTTGCCGCCTCTACCCGGGTCGCCGAACTGCAGGCCAACAAGGGCCTGTTGAAGCAAGACATTGCGTCTCTGGAAGCAACCCTAAAAAATGCGCGTTCGCGCCTGAGCACGGTTGAGCGGGAGTTGGTGCAGCAAGGCCAACTCTTGTATCAACAGGATTTTCAGATCACCACTCTGGAGCGCACCTTGGCCAAGCTCAGCGGCAAACGTAGCAAACAAGAAGAGGAGGCCTTTCAAGCCGCCATCGCCGAACTCAAGCAGCAACTGGCTGATCAGGAGCAAACGCGCACGCTCCTCAACACACAAATCACTCGTTCCGAGGATCAGCTGCGCGTTCAGCGCCGCAAATATGACAGCACGGCACAGGAACGTCAACAGTGGGAATCGCGCCTGGCAACCCTTGAGCTGACGATTAATGCGACAGAGAAGGAGTACAAGGCCATGCTCAAGGCCAAGGAAGATTTGATCGTCGATGAGAACGTCCTGAAGCTAGAGATTCGTCGCGTGCGCAAGGCCCTTAACCGCCGCGCAGACCAGGTCTTCACTCTCGAGCAGCGCAAGATTGAGTTGAAGCAAGCCATGCAAGAGCGCCTATCGGAGATTGCGGTGCATAAGGAGATGTTGACCAAGCAAATTCGTGACAACCAAACGGACGCCACCTCCATCAATCGCGGTAGGTTTGCTGACTTGCATGTCCTCGATGCCTTTGATGCGCAGTTTGATCGGCGTCGGGTAAACAATGCAGCCCGTTCTCGCTTCACGCCAGCCCACGCCCACGCCCGTGGCTGATTGGCTCTCGTTTTCGTCTCCGGCTTGTTGCTCATGTTTGTTTGGGCCTGCCCTACGTCTTTGTAGAATTGAAGGAGCGCTTCAATAAGATTGAGCAGCTACGCAAGCGCTACGAGATTATCATCAGCTCCATGGAGTCGGACGATGACGGCAAGCCACGCACACAGGCTTACTTTGTGATTAAGCATGCGCAGGAGCGTGAGGAGCTACAACGCGAGGCAAGTGGTCTTGAGCGTTTACCTTTTGCATTCACTTGACCCAGATTCATGCTTGCACTACGTGTGCAACGACGCCTGGCTCCCTTTCTGTTTCCTTGTTCTTTTTTTCTTTTTGTTATTGTTGTTGTTTTCTCACCTTTCTCCTCCCAATAATAGGGTGATGCGCTGGATGAAAAAATTCGCAAGGGCGAGAAGGAAGTTCGAGCGCTGGAAAACACGCTGCGATTGATGGACTCGCGCAACGGTAAACTAAAGCAGTCATTGCGACGTGTGGAGGGATCGGATACTGAAATCCAGACGCGTGAGCACCTGGAGCACCAACTTCATGCGGCCATGGACAAGTATAAACTGAAGCGCCGTGATCTCAAGGACAGGATGGCAGAGCTTGATACTTTGCAGCGGACTCTGGCAGCGGTTTCACATGAAGCCCGGGCCCTGGCTAAGCAAGTCGATCAGGCTGAGGCCGAGTCGCGTGAACTGGAGCGCGAGCTGGCAGAGCAGGATGTCAAGTTGAGTCGCGCTGTTAAGCGCTCCACCCAATTGGTCGAGCAACATCGTGAGCGCACAGGCTCTTCTGCTGCAGCACCCACGCCTGAGGAGCAGGATTGTCGATTTCGGCAATTGACCGAGTTCAATGCTCGCATTATGCGGGAGATTGATGGTGTTGTTCAAAACTATCCGGATCTCGGCGTGCAGGTCCGACTTTTGTATGACCAATCCGGTATCAAACCAGCGCGCGGCACGGGGGCCCCCTCCACTTCTACCTCACGCATGGGCAGCGTGGCGGGAGGTAGTGTGGTCGGCAGTTCGCGGGCTAGCTCGCGCCTAGATTCCCAGCGGTCGCAGCGAACTGCCACCACCCAACGCGGCCGAACCACGGCGCCGCCCACTGCAAACGAGGTGGTTGCAACGCGACAGCTGCAACAAGCGCGCATGGTCAGCGCCACGACTTTTGAGTTTGGCCTATCCAACGCAGATCTCCCCGCAGCGCGCCGCAGTGGCACCTCAGCCGCGGCTACGTCGAGGCCCGTGTCCAAAACATCCACCCGACCTACTTCAAAGCACAACTCGCGCCCTCCCACTACCTCCACCATCACCTTTGGATAAAGTCGTGTCGTCGCTTTCCTTATCGTTTGTGTTTATCTTGTTCCCAGAGCTCTCTATCAACAACCTTGGTTCATCGTCCGACGATAAACCTTGTGCGTGTGTTCAGGTTAATGTAATGGGCTTTAACTGAGGAAGGATTCATGCCTGGCCGCCTCCTGCGGAGGGACAGGCTTGCTGTGGGCAGACTTCTCGCTCTCGTCTGCGGCGTGAGCTCGCAATTGACTTTTGCCTTTGTCTAACAAACCAACACCAGCCAAAAAAAAAAATAAAAAAATAAAAAATCTTAACTCCTTGCCTGACATGTCACATCTGAAGTGAAATCGCCGGCACAACATGCTGCATCCATGTCAACTTTTTCTTTTTTTTGTTTTCCTTTTTTTTTTTTAAACACGGGCCTTGGCGCTGAGGAGAAACCATCTTGAAGTCCAGCACACGAGGCTCGCAGCATCGTAGGCCCATGCAATTACAATGACGCACAGCGCCTGGAAAGGCCAATGCCAATCACATGATCAAACTCAAGTCCCCCTGAATCAGGGAAACCATCCTCAAGAACACTACCAAATGCCATGTAGCTCTTCAGCCGGAGGGGCACCATGCACGTGCATATTGCCCCGCCAATTGTCGCATGGTGGCTTAGTCGGTGCGCTGCAGCGCGGCCTGTTGGATGGCTTTGCTCAGGGCCTGGCCATGCACGTACCCGGGGCGCATCTGTCGCCTCAGGGTTTGAAGACCAAACATGAGCAGAAAAATGAGCAGGCTGGCTGCGTTGCTTCCAGCCACAACGGCGCAGCGGCGCAAAAGTCCGGCCCAGAAGCGCTTGGACTGAAGTAAGGTCAAGACACGGGTGGTCACCGGTGTGGGTATGGTCTTGAGACCACCGCGGCAAAGCGGACACTGCTTGGCCAGATTTGCATCGCTCTCGTACCAGGCCATCATGCAACTCCAGTGTGCGAGGTGGGCCTCAGACTCTTGACAAAACGTGTACAGGGGAGAAGCGAGGCCATTGTCGTGGCAGATACAACAGACAAAAAGCTCAGGCTGTTGACGAGGATTCAGGGGCCGGCCGTAGAGTTCTGCTTTTGCATCATGACTAATCAGGCAAATAGCATAGGAGAGCTCATCAAAGAGCAGTTCAGCGGTGATGGTGATGCTCGCGACAGCGTTGGCTGATAGACCCTGGCACTGCTTGGCCAACCAGCGTAGCGACGAGGACGAGCTCTGCGATGAGAAGAGCAGGCGCAAACTCATGTACCAGCTGAAGAAGGAGAAGTTGCGAATGAGCGTTGCCACACGGTCAGGTGGAGTCTCAAGGAACAACGGGTGTCCGTTGCGCCGTTGCGGTGACAGGAACACCGCTTTGATGTAGGATGAAATGGCCCAGCCTGGAAGTAAATTGCGCAGTGCACAAGCATGAGCAAATGGTGGGAACAACGCTTCTTTCGCCAGTCACCAATTGCTGGTAAAGTGAGGCAACAGAGGTTCGAATGGACCCAAGATCGAGGAGCCGTACCGAGCACGCTAATGCGCAGTACATTCAAGGCTTGCAATTGATGTCCCGTGAGCTCAGGCTCAGGTGGGTACCATGGCCGGACAGCCAAAGTCGATCCCGCCACCCCCATGATGATAGCCCTCAGCGTGCCCGACCACCTCGAATCAACCCCAACGATACCAATCCTCTGCCACGCCCGATCTCCAACCCGGGTGACCAAGCCCGCCCCCGTGACCAAGGCCGGCGTGAATAAATAATTGACTCTCCTCTCTCCCTCTCCCTCTCTCTCAAACTTTTCGCTCTCTCTCAAACTCTTCCCTCAAACTCTTCTCCTTTCAAACTCTCTCTCTCTCTCTCTCTCTCCTCTCTTGAAGTGTCGCCAACAATTTGTGTGAATCTCTCTCTCAAACTCTCTCTCTCAAACACTCTCTCTCAAACTCTCTCTCTCAAACTCTCTCTCTCAAACTCTCTCAAACTCTCAAACTCTCTCTCTCTCTCTCTCAAACTCTCTCTCTCTCTCTCTCAACTTTCAAGTGTCAGGCATCTCGAGAGATTCTGAATGAATTCTCTCGGTGAGGGTGCACTTGGGGCCTGGGCAAATTACTGGCCATGGCGCCGTGGAGGATGGTGATTAGCGTCGTGCTGATGGCGAGCTTTGTGGCTGCGCACGATGCCGACTGGTGGGCCCCGGTCAAGGTGGAGATGGCGGGGTCGAATGAGCTGCATCTTCAAGTTGACGGCTTTGCTGCCCCATTGCGCTTGGGCCCGAGCAGCGTCGTGAGACCTGGCCTCGTTGTCTGGCATCACACCGACATGGGTGTGAAGCGACACCAGTTGAACAGCTCGCGTCTTTGGGAGGCCCGTGACCAGCCCTGCCTCTTCGCTGGCAACCGGGCCGTCGCCCAGGCCCACGTCTTGATGTTGGATGCAGAGGGCCAACGTGTGCAGGCCATGATGCACGTTGACAACCGCGTGCTTCACGTTGAGCCTCACAACGCCACCCACCACCACCTGTTTTGGCGTCACACAGCCGTAGCCCGTGAGCTTGACGCTCGGTTGCGCCGGTCATCAGAGGCTGGCTTTTGCGGGCTAGCGCAGAGTCGAGCACCGCCTGAGTCCCGGGATCCTCAAGTTCTCGCAGCGAGGGCAGCTGAAGGTCGCTGGCGGCGATCCAGCTGCACGGGCAAATGCACCTGTCCCATGTTGTTGATGGCAGACCACCGTTATCACCAGGCCATGGGCGGTGACGTCGACGTTACTGTTGGCCTCATGATTCAAGCGCTGTCCGATGTCGATGTGATCTACCGCAATTCTGCCTTTGGAGGTACCACAAATTATGGTCTTTCCGTGGCCGAAGTTCGGGTCTACGCCTCCCCGCAGGCTGCCGGCAATCCCGTCGCCAAAAGGTTGGTCCAAGTTGATTCTACCTCATCTGTGGCGCGTTCCTTGACGAGATAGCCGGGCAACTCACAGTGACCCCGACCTGCCCCATTGAATGGTGCCAATGGGCCGTGCTGGGTC
Organism: Monosiga brevicollis MX1; assembly: GCF_000002865.3. Classification (NCBI taxonomy): domain Eukaryota; class Choanoflagellata; order Craspedida; family Salpingoecidae; genus Monosiga; species Monosiga brevicollis. The sequence continues at coordinate 475,669 of NW_001865054.1, forward strand.
AGCGCATACACGGCAGACGCCTTTTTAGAAGCCTACTCCACTTCCGCCTACGGAGCAAATGTATGCCTGGCCCACATGTTTACCAATTACGATTTCAGCGGCATCCTAGGCCTGGCTTGGGTGGGCACCGACACCGGCGCAGGCATCTGTGACACCCGTGGCTATAACACCGGCTTTACCACCGTCTCCACGTTTGGCTCTCGCGTATGTCCTGATCATACCGCTCCTCAAAGATAAACTTGCAAACGCAGCACGCTCTTGCATCGTTTGCTGCACAACGCTCGCACTCAACTGCCAGCTTGTGTTCTTTCCTTCTTGCTGTTTGCGCCCAGGTTTCGTCGGCGGTGGCGCAGCTAGTGTTGGCCCACGAGTGAGCTAAAATTTTCCTGGCCGGCCTTGAGCCTGCCCTTGGTGCAGTCGAATATCTGGCAGACTCACCCACACTCGTTGCCAATAGAATTGGTCACAATCATGGTGCCAACCACGACCCTGAAAACTCCGCAACTTGTGCTCCGGGCAGCGCTGGCGGGGGCAATTACATCATGTGTGCTATTTTACTTTGTACATTAAGCTTCAGCAGGGTCGGCCCCATGGCTCTTCATCATGGCTGGTTTTGCGCGCTCACCAGACGTGCGCAACTGATGAATAGGTTTGCCCAGGCCACCGATGGATCCCACGCTAACAACGACGCCTTTTCCTCCTGCTCGCTCAACTCGATTGGGCGTGTCTTGGACGCGCGTGCCAATGGTGTGTGATAGTCGCTGCCGCCATGCATATCCTAGTGGAGCTTGCGCGGGCTCTGGCCCTAGGAATCTAACCGCGAAATGTCCGATCCGAGGCACTCATCACGTAATTGCCAACGCCCCCCCTTGTCCGAATCTCTTAGCTTGCTTCAGTGACAAGGCATCGGTGTGCGGTGAGTCCAGATTGATGACAAAAACGAAACCCCGCACCTGTCAGCCTGACTCGCCAAGTACCCTCCTGGCCTCTGACTCGTGTTGCAAACATGCTCGACTTCAAACGCCATAGGTAACGGCATTGTGGAAGATGATGAGCTCTGCGACTGCGGAGACCAGTGTGCCAGAGATCCGTGTTGCACAGACGAATGCGAACTACCAGACACAGCCCAATGTTCACCCCAAGACCCGGTCCGCTTTCCATGCTGCACCAAGCAGTGTCTTTTTGTACCAGCCAATGCCAGCATGATTTGCGCTGAAGCCACCTCCTGCACCGAGACTGCGTATTGCAGTGGCCAGGCCGCGGCATGCCCTACTACAGGTCGGTGTCAATTGCATTGCAGCAAACAGAATCATTCTCTGGCTTATTGGATCGTGGACTTTTGATCCGAAAAATTCACTCGTAGCCATCAAGCCGGATCAAACCCCGTGTGCTTGCTTGGAAGACGATTGCACCGCCTATCCCGAATCAGCATCAAAGGTCCGTTGTTCAGAGGTGGTTTCACGTTGATTCGACCGAAAAGCACTTGTGGGGCTATTGTCTTGACACGTTTTCTCAATGGCTGACTTTTGCTCCTGGCCCCTTGCTCTTGGTTGATGAATCCCTGTTTGATCACGAAGGTGTGCAAGGATGGTCGCTGCTCGCAGTCCATTTGCACGCTGTACAACGCCACGGCTTGCAGCCTTTCGGGTACCAGCGCCTGCGTGGTACGGAGCAACATGCCGGCATCAACTTGTAAAGCTCAGCAGAGGGCTGCTCTCACCATGGCATATGTATGAACACTTGACGCAGGTGGCGTGCAAGGGGCCTGGTTGGGGAGATGGTGCTACGTGCATCGGTAGCGACAATCGGGCCCAGCGCCACCCCAACATGACGACCACCATCCCCTTGCCCACGGGAGCGCCGTGTGAAGAGTGAGTCGAGTCAGCCTTTTTGCGTGTCATGCAACCGTGCGCGAATAAAGGTGAAACGGTCAGGCGAGCAGGCCGGTAGTTACAGCAAGCTGACGTGTGGTTGGCGTCTTTGCTCTCTCATCTGAGGCTCTGCGGGTCTCTGATTGCAAAGGTATTCGGGCTACTGCAATGAAGTTGGGCAATGCACGACCGTGGATAGCCAAGACCTGCTCAACGAATTGCAAGACTTCTTGGGAGGGCTCTCGGCCAAGAAAGCCTGGGCCTGGGTCCGGCACAACTGGCCCTATGTACTTGCCGGCGTGGCGGGTCTTGGCCTGATCGTCGTGGGTCTCGTAGTACGTCCCAATCATTCGATATGCAGGTGCAAACGAGCCAAAGAACGCTGGACGTGCTGGGTTCAACTTGCAGCTGCTTGCGCACACACCCCCGTGTAGAAAACCCGAAAGGCGGGACACGTGCAAGTCAAGGGCAGCAGCGCTGAGGAGGGCGACTTGGATGATCCCGCCAATGAGGCGTTGCCGCTTCTTGCACAACATGAGAGACCATGTAAGATTTGGATCGCGAAGGCACTGCCACTCACATGGGCGTTGGCAAGCAGCTAACTCGTGCGCACGTTTGAGAATTAGTGGGTGCGCTGGAAGACGACCAAAAAATGCCGCCATGGTTACACCCCAACGTGGGTGTGAAACGGGCGATGGCAGTAGTTGAAGCGAGTGGCTGTCGAGGTTAGTTCGCGTACCGTGTTGCCGTGACCAGCAGGCCGCCGCACGCAAAACACAAATTATTATGTACACGGTGTCTCACACCGGGGTCATGCTTGAAACACCTCTTCCTCCTTACCTTGTGATAGGGGCCTTTATGGTTGTGGGCCCCGGGCGCGGGACGGGCACCTACCTTCTTGTCGTCAACGTTGAGGGTCAGGCGCGTGCTTATGACGTTGATCACGGGCTACGTGGCTACAACTTGCGTGGAGCTGAACTGGAGTTTTCTGAATTGGCCAACTTGGTGCGACACTACGGCCGAGGTGAGTGTGAGACCAACGCTGGGAGCATGTTGTGGGACCAAGTCGAAAGCTGATGTGCGTGCTGTGGGATCCTGGGCCGGTGCGTGTCGATAGGCCAACCTGACCCGCCTTTGCCATGCCGCCTCACCTTTGGTATCGAGTACGGGCGGCTGGACAGGGGCCAGCCTGCCATTCGGTAAAGGGTCAACAATGAGCTTACAAAACATCCGAATGGACACATTATTATGATCGGCACACACTTTGATCCGTCCAGTCCAAGACATTGCTTTGCCGCCTAGAAAGTAGGAGTTGTTAAACCTAAATAATTGACCCTAAGCTTCGAGCCCAAGCCCAATCACACAAAAATGCCAAAAGAGTTGGTGGTAGTGAGGCATGTGGCCATGCTTGCTTCGGTGTGCCCTCACGCTCTAGCCCGCTTGTCGACAAGACAGAGACGAAACCCTGTCTGAGCAAGCCTTGGATAGGAAGATGGCAGACATTATCTGCCGACTGGCTGGCTAGCTGACCGACGACCCGTACGTGTGGCACGTTACTATCGGCATGATTGTGACCTTAAAGTGGTCTCTCTTAATACTCGCGGAGCTCGCACCCCTGGACAATCAAGCCCAGGGAACGCGGTACATGAGGCAAACTGACCCAGCCCGGCCATGAGGCTCCGGGCCATGTAAAGATGCATCGGCGTGTGACAATGGGGTCAGGGTGTAAGGGGGTATGGTACTAGCACACCCGAGCCGTCCAAAATCGGACAGCAAGGGTGGCAGCCCACAACCAACAACGTTCTGCGCCCTCGCGCTCAAGTCTAAAATTTCATAGACTTGACACAATGAGGAACGATGAACAAAAATGTCCATGCAGCGGAGTTGATCGGTCCCCGAACAATCACGCGAGTAAAGCCCAGCCTGCAACTCAATTGCAGTAGAAGTTCTGCCAAGGTCGTAGCCCATTGCAAATGGGGTACCGACTCAAGGCCTCCCCCGCTTTTCATCAACAAGTAGAAAGCGATTGCGGTGTTGGCACAAAGCACAAGGCCAACGTCGTGGGGGAGTACACGACGAATCCCAGCAAAGCGATTAAGGTCTCGAGAAGGCTGAGAATGCCCAAGCATGTGCCACATGACTCATGCTCGGACAGACTTCAAGCCCCACTCAGCCAATAAAAGCAACAGGACACCACCACCAGCAAGAAACGAAAGAAAAAGGTATCAAAAAAGAAAAGTGTAAAGAGAGTAGGGACAGGAATGACACAAAGAGACCATTATAAAACGTCAAGCAGGCAACTCATGCGAACAGCAAGCGTGACAACGGCACAAAGGCACAAATGGATGGTGATTGTGACAAAAGTAAAAACACAGCGGGTCTTGACACCACCAGTTGCAACCACAAGGCGGTTGAACTAGATGATTGGCACCTTAGGACCCGAGAAGAGCGTCGTCAGACTCGGCAAAGCCGGCCAAGGGACGGGCCACAGGCCCCAGTCCCCATCAGCGTGACGACAACTTCACTCGTCGAGCAGGTTGTGTTCGTGCGCAAAGACAACCAGTTGCTCAATAAATCCCACGTTGCGAAGGATGCAAGGGCGCTGTCGCGCGCAATGATCCAAAGCAGCCAACAAAGGCTATTAACACAGGCGGGCGAATACAAGCCCCAAAGGTGAGCATAAAAATGGAAAACCAAATGATCAGAAGTGGCACAACATCGCCTCTTTGGAATCAAAAGAAGAATTTTTATTTAAAAAAAAAACACTGAGGACATGGTAAGTCGGCCTACCGTATGGGTTGAAAGCATGTAATAAGCCACGACAATCATGGCCGAGCGGTTCACGCCGGCTTGGCAATGGATGAGAACCTTGCGCTTGGCGGCGGCAGCGGCATCGATAAAGGCAGCGACCTGCTCAAAGTGGTTTCCGAGCATGTCGTAATGGGAGTGATCTTGGGCATCGAAACCCAGATACTCCCATTCAGCGGGGTAGTCGGACCGAGACGACAGAGTAGCCGACTCGGCGCAGTTGACCACGCCAGAAACACCAGCACGTCGCAATTGTTCGACATCCAACGCATGGCTGGCATCACCCAGGCAAAGTTGAGGCAGCTAGGAGAATTGAGGGGGGGAAAGATGGTAAGATGAACGAAACCGAGGAGGGTGGGGGTCATCAGTTCGGAAAAAAAAAACGGGGACTTACAATGTCGGCGGGACCACAGGCATTGTCGGGACGCTGCTGAGCACGGACGTTGGAGAGAACGCTGAGAGCTTTTGCAACATGCATTTGAAAGTCCTCGGCAAGAGATTGTTCCCAGGAGATGGCCTCCTCAATCTCCATGTCGTAGTCATCCTCGGGCATGTCATCGGCCAAGTCATCGAGCCAGTCATTGGAAGCATCGACGGGAAGAGGGAACAAAGGCAAAGGAGCTAACGCCGCCATCTTGACACGTATGTCAAAGATACGCAAACAAAAGAAAGGGGAGAAAACTGAAAAGGGGGATGGATCACAAAGCCTCACGCACGGCTTGTTTGTGACGAATGAGAGGTCAGCAACTCATCCGCCACATCAGAAACAAACTAAACAACGAGATGGATCGGCACTCAGAGGGCCATGGCGCTGATCAAAATCTCTCTTTTGTGCCACCGTCCAACAAAAAAAAAGGGGGAAAGAGAGATCGCGACAAAGAGATCAAAAACTGTGTCGTCAGGTCTCACACGCTCCCAGGCCTCGTATCTTGACACCAATTCTTAGTGTAAAGAATACGGTGGGTCTTGTTCAACGTGGCAGGTGCGCAAAGGAGAGGCGCTGCCAAATGCAAAAGTCAAAAGACGTGGAATGCAGCCAAGAGCAACCACCAACTGCAAACTTCTGAAGCTTGGAAAAAAAATGCACCTCACTCTTCCAGCAATGAGAACAGGAAGAAAATGAAGAAGTGCGTTCCTTTCAGAAAACCAATGCTATCCAAGGGGTTGCGGCTGCCGTTTTGGAAAGAAGTCGTTGTATGGTATACCATCCAAAAGCAGAGCAAGTCTTTGGTTCGTCTGGAGCAAAGGAAATGAAGCCGTCTCCACCCATTTCCCCCACCACCCCCTCCCTTTCCCTTTCCCTTTCCCTTTGCCTTGCCTTTGGCTTTGGCTTTGGCTTGCGCTTTCCCATGATGCTCTTTCCTTTGTGTGTGTTGTGTGTGTGTGAGGTTGGTAGTGTGTGGCGTGTGATGGTGTGGCGTATGTGTGTGACGCGGAGCTTGGGGAACAAAAGAAGAAACAAAAGAGAAGAACAAAAGGAAGGAAAAGGAAAGAACAAAAGAATAGAACAAAAGGAGAAGGATGAGTGGGAAAGAACGAACGTCACAAGAGGTGTTGACGTTGATGGTGATGGTGGTAAGGCGTTTTGCCTTGTTCTTCTTCTTCCTTGGCGAGTTGCATGCAACAACAAAAGAAAGAGAAGTTGGTTTCTTGGGTGACTCTGGGCACACACGTACCGGTAATTGACGTGGAACGGTTTTTCCAGAAAAATCAATACAAATCTGCGATCGGTCTGCGGACACCTGCGGACACCTGTACCCATTTGCGGACAATCACGACTCAACTGCGGACAGCTGCGGACGCCTTTGGCCTTGGGACACGACATCCAGCCAAAGTCTGGTTTAAGCCAAACTTTGGATTTTTTGCTGACAATGCCCTCCGGATGGCAAGCAGCCTCACGTTCACGGGCCGGGGGCGATGAAAGGCAACCGGGATCGAATGACATTGTGTTGATTGGGGCTCCAGCGCGGTTGGGAGCCGGTAACCAGAAAGAAAACCAAAGGGCTCGCCTGGCGTGCTAGCGCGTTTGCTATTACGTCGATTAATCTCCTTTTGAACAAAAAAAAAAAACAGCCAGAAGAAACCAAAGCCCAACCAGAAGAACGGGAGCATGTGGGGCAAGCGCAGTGCAAACACATTAGATGGCAACGTGACTCAGTCCAAACTCCATCAAAACATCCTTGTTGCGCTGCTGCACCACATAGCTGTCGACCTCCCACTTGTCACGTGCCTAGTACGGCACCACAAAGCAAGACGTGTGAGGAAACGACTGCAACTTCCCGGGCTGTGCAACTCGCTGGAGACTGGGCCGGTGCCTGCTTGACCCGTACCTCCTCAACCCGGCTGGCCATGGAATCAAGCGCCTCCTATATGTACCCATGCACGTGACAAATGAGAATCAGTCAGACCGGTCGGCGGGGTGGTCAAGTGCATTCTTGATACACATGTGAGCCTATGATGTCGAAGCCTAGGGCGCCAACACACGAACATTGAGCACGTTTTCATATGCCGTCTCCATGGATTCGATGCGCTGCGTGAGCTGGGCAATCTTGTCGTCCTTCTCGCGGATGGCACGACTGGCCTGCGCTTTGACGTCGTCCAGTGCTTGCTGCGTGGCCTCTGCGCCTCTCAACAAACCCGGGTTTCAATATCAGGTTGATGCACTCGGCACGAAACATAGCCAGAGAAGAACGGCCAAGGAAACATGTCTGTCTTTGGCCGAGCACATCCTGTCCCCCGCGTCAAAGTCAACAGCACGCACCCAGTTGGTCAGTCAACAGCTTTTCCTTGTCCTGCAAGGCCGTGATCTTGGACATGAGCTGAGTTTGCATCAGCTTGTACTGCCTCGTCAAGTCTAAACGCGCTCATGAGAGGATGCAGGTATGAGCCCGACAAAATTCCTCACAAGCTTCAGAAGCGCGTCTAGTCAAAAGTTTAAAAAAAAAGTGACGGCTGAAGCCCAGACATCAAAGCCCGGCACCAAGCCACTCAAGCATGCAAGGGGGTAGGCGATGTGACTTGGCGCAAGCCTATCTGCCACGAATCGATCATTCGGGTCAAGGTCTCGCACCAGTCGTGATATCTTCGGTGGCATTTTGGGATGTCATGAGCTGGGCGCGGCTCGTGTGGACTTCATGACGCAACTCCTCGGCTTTGCTCTGATGGCGCCGCGCCTCCTCTTGTTTTTCAGCTGCAAGACACATCAGGAGGTTTGGCAATGGAACAGTCAGCGTATTTAGCGATAAAACATCCAGCCGCCTCCAGGCCTGCTTCCATCGGGAAATCATGACGTACACAACTGCAAGCGCATCAAGGCCACCTCGTGCGCCGATCGCTTGAGCTGCTCATCTTCCGTGAGCGCTAACGAGGCACAGAGTCAGAAATAAGAGCCACGAGATGTCAATCTTCATAGCGTGTGGTTCATGATGAGGCCAAGTCAGGAGTCTGGATGTGTCCTAGACAAACTCAAGGGTCCACTTACCCGAAGCTGAAGCCGACACGCCCGAGCTTTTGCGTGAGGCAGCCTTCTTCTTGACAACTTTTTTCTTCTTCTACGCTCTCAGCCGCATGGAGCGCGCCTGGTGACTTTTCCAAGACGCCGCACCATCCCAATAGCAACTTCACATCTGCGTCCGCACGATCCCTGCCAAGTCTACAACCGCATCCACCCTCTTACCGGCATGGCCCTGGGTCTCGGCCGGCGATCCAGAGGGCGGCAACGAATGGCTTGGTTTGCCTTGTTTGTTGCTGCTTATGAAAAAAAATAAAAAAATAAACCATCACAAATTCTCCAATAAATTTGCTGACATTGAATTGGCTGACACACAGGCAAGTTGTAAGACGCTAAGCGTCCTTTTGAAAGGGGCGGTATTGCTCAAAGTACTCGGTCGGAAGACAGTAGAGGATGGTGCCGCGACAGGCAGCCGTCGTGTCGTAAATCTCGACCGAGCCCGAATTGACTTGGCACAAACTCCTGTCAACGCAAGCAAAAAAGTTCTCCCGAGTTACAAACTTGAAAACGAGCAACCAGGACGCGGGAGAGATGCTTCAAAACCCACAAGCAGAGGAGAAAAGTAACGTACGTGTCTGGGGTAGGAGCTTGAGGGTAGACTCGGAGAGGACCCAGCATCATGCACAGCGCATGGCGAAGAGGATAGTAACTGGTCATGCACTTGGCTTCGGACCACGTGCGGCGCTCCAAGCCCAAGGCTTCAAAGCGGTCGAGGATTTCAGCGCTTGCGTCCGAGGCCACAAGCACGGCTGCTGATGACCGGAGCTGCGCCTCGGGTCGTGTGCCAGGTGCATCATGGAAAAGACCCAAATGCTTGAACACATGTGGCTCCAAATCGGCTGCTTTGATGAGCTGATGCAGCTAGCATAAACCTCCCAGTTGGTCATCATGAGCATAGCACCCGACTGAGTCTCGACCGGCCATGGGGCCAAGCGACAACCAGGACCGACCTTTTCAAAGTTGTATCCACAGTCCTTGTACGGACCCGTAAACGGTGAGGCAAAGAGCGTGCCCGCGGGCAGATAGCCCGGCACGAAGTACACATGCTGGTTTCCGCCACAATTACGTCCACACCATGAGTTGATGACAGGGGCGGCAGTGCAAGCAGGCAAACGCGAGGGTGCCAGCGATCGCGTACATGAAAGAGGCCCAAGTAGGCGGCCAGAAGCAGGAGCGCCACTGTCACCAATAAGACTGCCAAGATCACTGTATCAAGCATGGTGTTGGGTTGATGGTGGTCGAATTGCGCTGCCAATGCTGCGTTGAAAAATAACGCGATTCCACCCACACAACTGAACAGGTCACTCCACGTCGAACCGAATAACTAAAACTTGTCGCAACATGTTTGAACGAATCCTTTTCTCTTTCTCTCTCTACAAACCAATTCATCTCTCTCTCTCTCTCTCTCTCTCTCTCTCTCTCTCTCTCTCTCTCTCTCTCTCTCTCTCTCTTTCTTCTCTCTCTCTTTCTCTCTCTCTTTCTCTCTCTCTCTCTCTCTGTGCCTGCTGCCGGCTCAAGTTGTTGGCCTTGAAGCATGTGATGTGATGTGTTGGTGTCTGTTCTGTATCAATTTGAGGCGGTCATGCCGATGTACGCCTGCACCCGCGTCAAACGGAGATCGACCCTCACATGTTAGAGCCGAAGCCAAGGGGACTTGAGCGTTTGATTGCTCAGCAATCTAAAGTGCCACCAGTCGACTCAGACCCTCGTGCAGGTTAATCGTCGTAGTGCGGAATGTCGGAAAGTCGATAGCCTGGGACCTGGCGGTACGCCTGCACCGCAATAAACGTGTGGAAGGCACCTGGAATAAACATCAAGCTCCCAATGATGATCATGGCCAGCCATCGATCGTCGCCCTCCTACATGCCAAAAATAAACACGTCGCCCAGCCCCACCCGAAGAACAGATTGGCCCCGCCAAGACGAGCGTGAGGCAGTCATGTTTCCTCACTGAGTTGTGGTGGGTGGGCGGGTACACGAGAGGGCGGAAGCGCGGACCTTGACCGGCGGAATATGGCCCGTGAAGAAGAGGCACCCCAAGATCAGCAATATAGACCCGACCACAAACAGGAAGATGGCAAGGGCAATGGCACGCCACGGCGTACGCTCTGGCAGCTCCCGAAACTATGCGACATCAAACCCACACACACACACACGCCACGCGCGTCCAAGTTTGAGCTCTGGTCGGTTGCGGTCAACTTGGCCAAGTGTTTTGAGCGCAAACACCAACCAACCTGCTCGGGAATGTACTTGTCGGCATCATCATCGTCATCGCGGTCCACAATGTCACTTGTCAGCCGCGACCGAAGCTTGACATATTGTGGCCGAGACATGACGCGCACCCGCCACACCCCTGCTCGGCAGCTCTGACGATCTTAAAAAAAAAAAGAAAGAAAGGCAAAAACATAAACGTCTGACATTGGCGAAGGCACCTCTCTCTCTTTCTCTCTCTCTCTCTCTCTTTCTTATGTGACGTATGCTGCTTGTAACAAACAGTGTTGTTGCCTTGAAATGGTGTTGACTCTTTTTGTTCTTTTCTTTCTCTCTCCCCTCTCATAAACAACAGCAACAACAGCAACAACAGCAGCAACAGCAACAACAGCAACAGCAACAGCAGCAACAGCAACAGTAGCAACAGTCACAGCGAGTTTGGGCGAGTGGCGGTGGTGCTGGCTGGCGTCGACGGTACTGGTGTCGTTGGTGTCGGTGACGGTCCATGGCAGGACCTGACCTGCTGTGCAGGTGACTTTGAGGCGAGAGGACATATTCGTTGGCCCCGTGCGTGGCAAACAGGGTTGAGACGCCGCCGCCGCTGCCGCTGCCGTGACTCTTTTTGATCGCGCACACAAGCACAAGCACAAGCAGTTGTGTTGGTGCCGGCGTAGCGCGTGACACTCTCCCAAAGCCTTCGGGGTGGCGCATGCCGATGACTCATCAGCGCACCCTTTCACCTGCGATATGGCCCATGCTGTCTTCACCTATGACGTTGGGGATCTCGAACACGAAGAGGGCTTTGCTGACGAGGTGGAGCACACGGTCATCATATTGGGCCGTGAGTTCAAATTCAAGTACACAGACCAAGGCTCTCGCGACGAGATACGCTCCCGCGCCTCTGCTTTTCTCTGGTTCACCTATCGCAACTCGGAATATGCCATTGGCGGTAAGCCTCACCCGCATGATGCCAGCGTTCATACAGCCATGCCTTAATGCCTCCACCACCCGAAAGATCCTGGGCGGCTTGATACGACTTTGACGCCTCCACCTCCGCTCTTGATTAATGTGTGACTTGATGCAGACTCGCCCCGCCACAAGACCGACCGCGGTTGGGGCTGTACTCTGCGCGTGGGTCAAATGATCGTCGGCGAGGCCTTGCAGCGATGCCATTGCCCGCGTGATTACGACAAACTTTCATATCCCAGTGAAGCGGCCCGCATGAGCATCCTCAAGGAGTTTGAGGACCGGCCCGACCGCGTTCTCTCCGTTCATGCCATGGCCATGCAGTCCAAGTTTGTTGGCAAACGCGCCGGCCAATGGCATACCCCTACCGACGTTGCGCATGTCCTGCGGTAGGCCCCCCCCCGATCCGCCAATAGCCGTTGACAGACGCCGTCCGCGGGCCCTGCTCCCAACCCCACGCCTCAATTAAACCTGTTTGATATGCATGCACGCCTGCTGGGCTTAGGCTGGCTGTCAATGAACAAGAAGCCATGGGTCTACAGGTTCACGTGGCCATGGATAGCATGGTCGTGCTGGACGATCTACGTAAGTTGCCTGGTGATGGTGTGGCTTGGTCACCCTCATAGCCTGATTTGGGTCTTGTCTTGGGCCGGTGCCTTCTGACCATGAGGCCTTCCACCCAACTGCCATCAGGCAAGCTTTTTCGGGCCGACCGCGCCACACTGCTATTTGTGCCCCTGCGACTAGGCATCGATATCGTTCAAGCCGAAATGATCCCGGCTGTCAAGGTCGGCATGTACAAAGCGCCATCGTCTCGCTGTTCCCTTGCCCCTTGGCCTTTCCCAAACCTCCTGGAGCTTCCTGCTGGCCCAGATGCTCATTCTTTGCGCTTTTGGCTTTTGTTTTCCTCTCGCTCCTCCATTACCGGGAGCCATCCTTCTACCATAATGTGTGGCTCACGACGATAGCGCTTCTTTCATTCACCCAGCGCCTTGGGAATCATGGGTGGACGACCGGGTGCTGCCCACTACTTTATCGGATACATGGGTGTGTATCCGCAACAGCAAGCCAGCCCGTGCGAATGTCTGAACCCGTCTGAACCCGTCTGACACGCCCGCCACGCTTGCCCCATAGACCACAACCTGCTCTTGCTTGACCCCCACACCACACAAGACCCGCTACGCGCTGGGAGCCAGGATGCCCTCGTCTCCTGCAGGTGTTCGCGGCCGATGCTCCTTGACCTCGACAAGGTGGATCCCACCATGTGCTTGGTAGGTCTACCATCGTTTTTTTTTCCTTGGATTTTTCAATACCCTTAGCGCCCAGTCTCTCTAACCTTTACTGTCCCATACGATGGTCTATGGTACAGGCGTTTTTGCTCACCGATGAAGAGAGTCTGCAGCGCTTCGCGGACGACTACAATGCTTCAGTGGAAGAAACGGGTGTGCGCCTGTTCAGCATGCTTGACACAAAAAGCTTTGCTTCGAGCGTCGGTACGTGCCATCTCCGTCCCCTGTTTTATGGACCGGTTGAACGCACACGCTGCCCTCCCAGTTGCTCTGTCCCAAACAAGTGGTTTGTGAGGCTACGACACCGGCCTCGACTAGCTTGCCATCAGACTTTGCTGTTGTTTTGCGTTCATGTTGCTTCTTCTTCTCTTTGACTTCTTCCTTCTTTTTCCTTGTTTCCTTGTCGCTCACCCGATGTTTCTCGCCTGATCGCTGCCAAACACACAGCCGTCGCCTCCTCGCTTGCTGAGGAGGAGGAGTTTTCTGACGATGACTTTGAAGTCATTAACATGAGCGCCATGTCTTAGCTGCGCTTGCACGCTGCTTAAGCTTTTTACTCGTTGAGGATACTTGGCCCCGGCCAGACCCGACACGAGCTGTGTGTGCCTGCCGGGAAAAGGCAAGAAGCTGAGGAGAACATCCCATCGTTGGTGGTTATGCGAATAGGTTACAGAAAACAGCGGCGCAAGGATTCAAGGTGCTGAGTGAACAAACAGGTCTGCGTTGCAATGTCCAAAAGTCTAGTCTAGCACAAGACCATGGGCCGCTGCGTCGTGTTACAATTGAATGCTTTGGCAAGTCATGAGGATGATGAGACCCGCAAAAGAAACCATGATGAAAGGCAGAACGTCTCTTGATATTTCCATCATAAATTGGTTGCCCCTTGGGATCTTGTAAACCTTCCGAGGCGAGACACCGTATTGGATTGGACTCGGATCCTGAAAGTTAGTTGTCTGCGGCCTGCTCCGTTAGGAGCACGTACTCGCGTGTGCTGTTGCCTGCAAGATCCAGCACCCGCACGTGTGAGGCATCTGCGCCCATACAAAAGACGGAAGCTGAGATCAGATAAAAGAGCTTTGATTGTGTGACAACATACCAAACTTGATCACATCCTTCTCCCGTAGTTCATAGTAGCGCTGTGCCTCGATTGGCTCGCCGTTCAGAAAGGTCTTATTGGCACTAAACCCAAGAACAAAGGGGGTGAGCGAAAGAGCATGTGTAGGGAAAGGGGACACCTCTGGATGGGCTGCCAGCTGGAGTCTAGGGCTCCTTGGCAGCAAGACTGTACCTGCCAAGATCAATGAGATAGGGCTTGATAAAGTTGAGTCGACGCCCCTCTACGGTTTCTGAGACCAGGCGATACTGCAAAACTAATCTCGGCAAATAAAATACACCACAGGGTGAGCAGGGAAGCCAGCACGCGTCTGCCACAACACGACACTCGCGCAGTCAGCCGCTTCATGGGGCAGAATGAACCCCACGGGCTCATTGTCGAGGGGATAGAACTGACCGGCATGCTGCTTGGATATGGAGGGATGTAGCAAGGGCATGTCACAGACCTAGCAAGGCAAAATTCAGTGAGCAGATGGCCTGAGCCCCATGATGAACCGACTGCCGGCATGAGCGGGTTTCAAGTGCATTGAACATAGCTCTGGCCCAAACGTACTCGCTTGTCACGGCCAATCAGGTATGCGGATTGGCGATGAAGGTAGATGGGGTCAAGCGCCTCCTCACCCTTGAAAGGGTAAAAGCGCCAACGCGCCTTTGGCTTCCGCGCCTCTGGTGGTTGATTGTACAGCACAACCACACCATTGAATGTATTGGCTTCCTCCGTCAACAGGCCCGATGTACCGAAATTAGCCTCCTCCTTCGGCTGTGGCGGCCCGGCGTCTGCATCATTACGACTGGCTCCCTCGTTCCGGTGCTCAGGTAGACCATACTGCATCTGTGACTCATCCACTTCCTCGCGAGGATAGCGACCCCGCCCCCGACCTCGCCCCCGGCCTCGCCCTGGACCATCCTGGCCCCGTCCACGACTTGAGCGAGAGTCACGGTCAGAGCTGCGGTCCCCGCGGTCCTCGTCGTATCGGTCGCGGTGCCGGGGTGGGGACCGGTCACGGTGTCGGCGCGGGGGGGACCTGCTGCGTCGCCCACTAGCAGCACGCTCCCGCGATGGCGGCGGGGATGGTGAGTCCCACCGCCCTCGACGGGGAGGTGAACGGTCCGACATGCCTGCCAGTACCAGTGTCAAATCGAAAACGTCAGAAAAGCAAATTTTTGTGTTCTCTCTCTCTTCTTTACGCTCTTCTCCCTCTCTGTCCTTTTGGTGAGATATCCTTGGTTAAGTGTGCCTGAATGAGCCGGATGTTGGCTACCGCTGCAGCAAGTGCCAAGGCGTTAGGCCCTCAAAAGGGTCGAAGCTCATGGCCAAAAGGGCCGGCATCGAAGACCGCTCGTTGTATTGTTTCATGTTAATCAGATGAGGCTTATAAAATTCGTGTTTTTAGTGTGAATTTGAAGGAAAAGACAAGGGCCGAAAATTAGGCGCCAAGCGCTTACTCCTCGTCATCGGCGGCATCGTCGCCACCCTTGTTGCGCAGGTTGCGGCGTTTGACACGGCCGGGGCGGCCACCACCGAAGGGAGACTTGAGAGCAAAGTCAATGTGCTTCTGCGAGTCCAGGCGGACCATGTAGGAGGGAACGTTGACCACTTGCTTGCGGACACTGTCAAATCAAGCAAAGACATTGAAATGCACCCAGACGTGAGGAATACGCATCGTTCGTCACAACAAGAAGCAGGTTTGACCCAAAACACAAGAAAGTCGGCGATGCATGAAAAAAAAGTTTAAGACCACAAAAAGCACCTCAACGCGTCTCAATCTACATCGTCATAAAGACAAGTAACATACCGGATGTGACGCTGGCGGATCAGGACACGAGCGTGGTGGATCGACTTGGCGAGACCAAGCTTGAAGACCTGGGTCTGCAGGCGGCGCTCAAGGAAATCCTCAACCTTGAGACCGAGGACGTAATCGAGCTTCATGCGATCCTCATCAATGACACCGAGGCGGATGAGACGACGAAGGATCGCATTACCCTCGAAAAGACGACGAGGGTCCTGCAACCAGTTTGGAAAAGGAGTAAAGGGAAATAAAGTGAGAAAGTGAGGGCGTGGCCGTACAAACTTTCACTAAAAACTATCATCAAAGCACAGAGGGGTCCTGAGGGAATGCAAAACAAACCTTCTCGTCGAGAGTAAGGAGCTCACGAGCAGCCTTACGGATCTTGGCGAGGGTGTACTTGACACGCCACACCTAGGTTCATTGAGAAACAAGCATGAGCCGACGTGAGTAAGCACAACGTATACGAGGTCTAGGGTTTCCTTTTTGAATAAGCTGCCAAAGTCCTTGCTTCTAGACGGCTGTTCAGAGAGCAAGCACATGAACAAACCTCACGCTTGTTACGGAGGCCAAACTCGCCGACGAGCTTGAGCTCCTGGTCCAGACGAGCCTTCTCGAAGGGACGACGGGGAGCGACGGCGGTCTTGGAGAAGACCTTAGGCGCCACAGAGACACCGGTAACACGACCCATGTTGCCTGCAATCAAGACGAATCACAACAAGCCGCAACATGCAAACGAAATACAAAGGCCAAAGGTCAATGATGCGAACGAGGTCGAAGAGCTGAATTTCTCATCCCATGAGCTCATCCCCCCTGATGGTCAGCGGCGACGGCGGTAACGGAAGGAAGCTTTGGACCACCCATGTCCAGCAACGTTGCATGCAACTGCCTCCATCTGATCATGTCGCATTGTTGGCAGACTTGGCACCCTGGGCACCCCAAAGGGTCAAGGCGAACAGCCGCCAACAATGCGGGATGCACCATTGAGGCTCGAGGCTTCGAGCAAGGCAGCAACCGAACCAGAAAAGAGGCAGCTTCACAGTTCGTTGAACGGGCATCCAGCTTCTCCAACCGTGCCCATGTAGCCAGCTGTTTGTTGGATACTGGAGCAGCCGGCCGCCATCTGTGCCGGCGGCCGGCAACCGCCGCAACTCCCTTTGGCGCTGGTCGCCGCCCGTCTGGTCACGCGCACCCTCGCGCCCGCGACCAAGATTTCCTTCCACAGCAGGGTCCACGCACCGGCTATGCAGAGAAAAGTGAACCGGGGGTTCAAACCTCGAAAACATATTCCAGGGAGAAAAAAAACAGCATGTGTCTTAAAGTGTGACGGTGCTTGCACTTTTTAAAACCCTTAACAACCAATGGTAATTTGTCAGCGTTTATTGTCAGATCGCTTCCGGCTCGAATAATTTTTTATTAAATTTTTTTGGACTTTGGCGTCGTCACGCTCAGTTTTTGTGACGGTGCAGACGGGTCAACGCTTGTGATCTGGTGGCAGGCAGGCCGGTGCTGCTGCTGTGGTCAATGATATCCAGAATCATTGGGGCTGGGGGGAACTTGAGCGAATGGTCAGTCAATTCACTTTTGGCGTCGTTGAGGTTGGCACACGAGTGTCATCATTTTGATCGCTGTCCTTCACAACCAATCTCGGCACCTCGCCTCAATGACGACGGGGCACCCCCAACCCGCCTTCTTGTCTTACTGCGGCTTTGATCCTCCATACTTTTGATCACCAGCTGAGAGCTCACCCGAAGCGCACCTTGCTTTCCTCCCCTTGCTACATGCAAGCAGATCTGCGCTGATGGGCCTGTTCCCGCCCTGATCTTGTGGGCTGCCCGCATCGGCCGAGCCGAGCCCCGAGCCAGACGCGCTCCCCCTGTGCCAGAGTCATAGCACAAGGAAAAGCAACGCGCAGCTTTGGTCTCATGGCATAGATTATCCATTTGCTCCGAGTTGTGCATCTCCTAACCCCCTACACTGTTTAACACGACCGGGAAGATCCAAAACAATGGGCACGGCGCCTTCCTCGTGTCGCGGATGTGTAGAGGCGCCAACGCTGCTAACCACACCATCGGGTATTCGCCCTGATGCCTACCGTCCGGCACGCCGCGAGGTGTATCAGGATATGAGCCGGCCACTGAGTCATTACTATCTGCTCTCCTCTTCCAACTCCTATCTGGTCACGGCGACCGCGGCTGCCAAGGGCAAAACCGGGCTGCAGACCATCGAGGCGGCTCTCCAACTTGGATGTCGACACCTCGAGCTCACCTGCCACTCTGCCAAGCCAGGCTGGTCTGGTCAGTTGGCTGGCGCCAACGCTGAACCCCTCGTCTATCACAACGGCTATAGTCAGCGGCCACTCCCCCTCCGACTCTGCTTAACGACCATCGCACGCCTCGCCTTCCAGGCCTCGCCCTTTCCCCTCGTGCTCACCCTGGATGACCACTGCAGTGCCCAGGGCAAGCTAATACTGGCAGCCGTCCTGCGCGAGTGTCTTGCCGACTTGCTCTTCATTCCGGGTGCTCAGCAGGGCCATGAATTTGCCAGCCCTGCCAGCCTCAAGCGAAAAATCCTTTTGCTCCACCTCGATCACATGCGCGCGCGCCGCGGCTACGACGGCACTCCCCAAGCCCTCCAAGACCTCGTTTATCTCCACCAAACAGAGTTCCACAGTCTCTTCGCTTCCCGTTACACTACCTATGCCGCCGCCTCGGTCTTTGACTGGCCCCAGGTTGCCCAGCTCACCCGACACCACCAATCCACCCTTCAAGAGCATGCCTACCGCCACGTGGTCCAGTCCAAGCCCTCTGCAACCCTCCTTGGACCAGCCAACCCCAACTGCATGCGGCTGCTGGAGCAAGGCGTTCAGATGCCTGGAGCAGAGTGGCATCAATGGGACGAGGCAGTTTGGGTGTTGGTCGGCCTATTCCGCACTGACAACGGGGGCTGCGGCTATTTGCGCAAGCCCGATGTGCTCTGCCAACGGGTTGTCCCTAAAAATGTCTGGCACACCCAAACTCGTAATCGCCTCGTCCCCACCCCCTCAAACCCCAGCCAAGAACCTGATGCAGACTGCCTCCCATCACGATGCGTCCCAGCATCAGCACACATACCCTCAACGCCAGAAGCCGAGGTGCCATCTTCCTCAGGTCCATCACGGCCTGCATCGGGCCCGGACAAAAACGAAGCACCAGTTGGTTCACCCAGCAGCGAAACCAGTGATGTCGCAGATAGCGATCCGCTCCGGTTAACTTGCCGCCTTCGGTCCGTTCGCCTGCAGGCACCGCCCACCTATCGCCATGGCGTACAGATATCTGTTGCGTTGTTTGAGTTTGGACAGGCTGAGCCTGTCCGCTACACCTCGGCTATGGCACCTGTTGGTACTTACCGCTTTCAGGACGCCTTTACCTTTGACGTCCGCTACCCTCAGCATGCGGTTCTGCTTTTTAAATTGCTGGCTCGACCCGTTCCTGGATCGGACTTCGACCAATCACCCGTGGATGTGGGACCCTCTGGTTTGCCCCCCCGTCAGGGCTCAGCCCCCATCACACCTAGCCGCTCCCGGGTTGCCACACGAACCCACAGTCGTGGCCGATCCATTGCCATGGCGTTGCTTCGCCCGCTGAATCGTCACCGACGACGCCACCAAAGCCAAAGCCAGGGCCGACGCCCCTCGGCCCAGGCCCCTTGGTCAGAAGGGGGGAGGGGCCGGCGGGGAAGTGAGCGGCGCGGCTCAACCATGAGCTACGAGGGCGGCCGTCGGACACACCGCACACGCCGCATGCGTCAGCGGTCATCGGCTATTCAAAGTGCAGATCGCGCCGAAAACGAGGTACTGGGGCATTTTGCTTTGGCAGTGAACAACATGACTGCCGGACCCGTGCTGCTGCCGCTGCTGGACTGGCAATGTCAATCCTTGTCAGACTCGTGCCTCGGGGTTGATTTAACCATTGATTCTCAGGCTGCTCACTATGATCTGGCAGCGCCGCGAGAGCTATTGCGTCAACCGCGCCACAGTCTCATCGTGCCACTGGCAAGCTCTTCACCACCTCGCCTGCTGGAGGAGGCTGACTCAATGATGGAGGCATCAGACGTGGTACCCGCACTCAACAAAAGTGATCCTCACCACCACGAACGTCCAACGGCTCCCAGCAAGCTGCTGACACCCGTGCTCCCGCCGCGCGGCCTGCCACGGCTGTCTATCGGTTCCCACCCAACCCTCGCTCGTAGTCAGGAGAACATCTCACGGCTCCAGCACAGCAGCATATCGGAACAAACCACGCCGCGTGTCCATGTGACTCGACCGGTCCGGCGTCGCGGCCCACAGGTGGGCGACCGCCTGCGCCCTGAAGGATGGGATACACCAACAAGCCCGCTCTCGCCGCCTTGGGTGTCTCCTCCCTGGTCCCCCGTCAATTCGCGGCGGTCTAGCCTCCAATCGACAACGTCGTCGCCCCGGCGCGTGTTGGTGTCTCCTCGAGGATCCGAGGCGAATGTAAGTACCAGCACACCAGGCCTTTCTTCCCCCGTCAAGAGCCCGAGCCAGCTGAGCAAATCGCTGGTCGTCTCACATATCGAGGACAGTGCTGTGGCTACCGCAAAGCTTTCTCATGCCGACTGGACTTTGCAATGGCACGAATACGAGTGCGCACGGGCTGAAGGAGATCCTGAGACGAGCAGCATCTGATGTGCCATTGGTGTTTGTGCTCTCAACCTCGATAATTTCGTCCGAGCGAAAGAGACAAGCCCGACTCTGAGACACGTGATGGCTCCCTCCGTACCCCCTCCCTTGGCTCGCGTCTGTCTGCGTCAGACTGGCACGCTTTGTTATGACAATAATATGGCTGCCAAGCGGTGTGCTGAGCATGCCCGCAGCATTTACAATCGAACTTTAAGTGAGAAAGACATCATAATATAATATATGATATATATTATCGATTCCACATTCCAAAACTCAATTTATCGCGGTGTAGCTAGCTGGCCTGACCATGTCCCGCAAAAAGTAAGCAGGATGTCATATTACCATGGTGCAAAGTGACACATGCACCATGTTATCGGCTTGATGCCAATCTTCACAAGGACAACGCTTAGATGTCGGGCACGCCCCAAGCGCAGTCTTGCTCGATCGCAAGGTTGTAGTCGTTGCCGGTACCGTTCATGTACTTGGAGGTGACGATGCGGAAAAAGCCCTGTTCGCCCCAGGGTTGGCCCCACGAGTTGCGAACAACCCAGTACTCAACACCCGAGGCGGCATCGAGGCCCCAGCCGACGATGGAGATGATATGGTTGATCGAAGCGTTGGGCACGTACTCGGCGAAGATTCCGCCGGTGTAGTCGTCCAGCTTGGTGTCGGCGGCAATGCCACACGAAATGGGACCGCGGTGGTAAATTTCGGCCATCATGGCGTCGCGACCATGCACGGAACCGTATTCGGAGACCTTGTAGTCAGTGTAGTTCTTGATGGGTGCACAGACGTTGCCGGGCTGGCAAGTGCCGCAGGCGTTGAAGTCGGTGCAAGACATGTCCTTGGCCTGATAGTTGTTGCAGGTTTCATCGGGAATGCCAAACTCCTTGGCGTACTTCCACACTGCCAGATGATCGCCACCTTCGCAGCTACCAGCATCACCACAAGCAATCACGTGCTGCACAGACAAGTAAGCCGAGGGCCACTGGGCTTTGCGCATGATGTTCATGCGATCCGCCATGGCCGAGGTCGCGCCGTGCGCCCAGCAGCTACCGCAGTAAGTCTGTTAAAGCATTGCCACAGCAACTGCGTGAGCTCGCCGTTGGCTGCCAACACAAAAGGCCATCACCCGGGGACACGGCGGGGGAAGCACGAACCGGGATGTGCTGATTGCGGGTCGTCCTTGGAGATGGGTGTTCAAAGACGACGAGCAGCAAAGAGCACGAAAACAAAGCAGACACAATGATGAGCAAAGCTCTGGATAAAAGAAATAAAAAAAAACTCAGGCGGCAGATTGGCGCGATCCACAGCGGGCGCTTGTCGCCTGGCTCGATGGGGCGGCGGGGCTTACGAGCAGTAGTTGGTGCCGTTCATGTTGCACCAGTCATAAGAACTTGGCAGCGAAGCCACGTCCGTGTACTCAATGGGCAGGGGTGAGACCACATGCGTCGTGGCCGGGCGATAGCTCAGATCAACCTCATTGCGATCAAAGGCCACAACGCCAGACAGCATCGCGACCAGCAGCCCCAATTGGGCCACAACCTTCATGACTGCCATTTCGTTGGAGTTGAGCTAGCACCCAAACAACAACAAGATACAGTAACGTTCAAAAATGTTCTCAGATTCGCTGCTCTCTCTCTCTCTCTCTCTCTCTCTCTCTCTCTCTCTCTCTCTCTCTCTCTCTCTCTCTCTCTCTCTCTCTCTCAAACCAATTCATTTTCTCTCTCTCTCTCTCTCTCTCTCTCTCTGTTTTTTTGGAGGGCGGTTTCCACACAAAGGGCGTTATGGAGGGATGGACGACTTTAGGCGGGATTGGGCCGAGCGGGTGGTGCAGAGAGACATGAGACACCCGCAAAGGGTCGGCAGGCTTCAGAGGGAAGGAAAAGCTGGCATGATATGAATTCCGCGCGGCAAGACGAAGAAGATCAAGACATGACACCACAGCAGCAGATGACAACCACAAAGCCAACTACAAAGCGCTCTGAAGCAACCCTCGGGGCCGAAAAGAGCTGGCTCTACAATGGTCAAGGGGTCGGCAAGCCATCTCCTTCGAATATAGAAGGCGCCCCATCCTTGTGGCATGCGCCCAGCCGCGCGAGCATGGCGGGCCAGACCTTAATCACGGATCAAGGAGCAGACGGGACGTCCAGGGCGGGTCATCAACGGCATGTTGGTCGTGGATAATCTTTGCTAAAAATCTGCCCATGCGTTTGGTGTACGCCGACTCTCAGCAGTAGGTCCTGCGGCATTACTCCTTGAGCAGAAAGTCCATCTGGTTGCGGAAAACGTAGACGGCCGCCGAGAACACGGTCGCACTCACAGCCACCGAGCTGAGAGAAGAGGAGAACACAAAGGCCATGAGACGGGAAGCGTCATCGAAACAGTGTGCGACCGGATAATAAAGGTGTGGGGCTTGATGGCTCAAGACAATCAGCCGTCAGCAGAAACACACCGAACAAACTCATTCTTGAAAAGGTCAGCCGCTTGAGCAGCAATCTCCGCAGCACCCATGTTGTCGGTGAGATGAAGGTGAAGGCGCAGGGTTGAAGCTGAAGGAAAGATGCAAAACCGAGCAAGAAGAAGAAGAAAAATTGAGACTGCACCATCGGACAAAGCAAACGGGGTCCCACCACCACTACCATCACCACCTAGCTGTCTCATTTTTTTCATCCATTACTCCCCTCCCCTGTCTCTCCTGCCTGCCGCTGCCGGTGCCGAATTGCAGGCCATCAAGGCATCCCTCGCCACAAAACCATCATCAACTCACCAGAAGACAGAAGGAGAAGAGCAGAAATGCCCATGCAACAGCCACCACACCACATGCCTTGTCCCCGCGCGACTCTCACTGCCTTCGCGAATAACATTTATGCTCACTGAATTCGATCGGGTTTGTCGAATGTGATATGCTCACTGATTTCGAGACTTGTGTTTCTTGGGTGCGGACTTTTTGTCAAACGGTCGATTCGCTCGGGTGAGGACGTTCGGCCCAGGTCATGTGCTCATGCCACCGCGTCGGTTGGAGTGATCTGATCACCGTTGATAGCCAACGACTACTAGTTTGCTTGGCTAGGAAGTACAGCAGAAGTTCGACCTAGCCCTTGAGCCCCGGATCCACGACAGCAGCATGAGCACAGCCGCGCATTGAACTGGGCCCGCACGCACCGTTGGCGGTGGCCCCCTTTTCTAAACTTTCCGGGCAGGGTACAGGCCTCGGCGGAGAAGCCCGTCAAACTGGGCCAGAGGCATTGACCTATCAGCATGCTGGACGACCACGACGCGCAGCAGCTGCTGCAAAAGGTACTTGCCACTCACTCGAGCCCGCTCGTTCGCACGCACTGCACTGCACTGTCCTATACTGGAGCAAGCCATGACAACCGCACTGCAACCCATTGGACAGAACAACCGCCTGGAAGAAGAGGCCCAAGACTTGCGCCGGGAGCTAGAAGCTGCTGAGAACAACGTTCGACAAGCTGCTGAGTTTGGATCCCAGCTCATCCAACAAGTCCAGGGTTTATCGTACGTCCATCCGAGCTGAGCCTCTTGGCGCCACGCTCAAACGTGCCTTTAAACAACTGCAAACTTCATCGCTCTCAACCGTGGTCCTCACTTGGCCTTGCCTGCACAGCCAACAGCTCCAAGAGGCCACCCAAGCCAAGCAAGATCTGGAGCAGTCCATGCATGTATGGTCCGGCCCCACCATCCGTACCTGACATAAATCGGCCTTCCCCTGCACAAAGGCACAGCGGGCCTTTTTCGACCCCGATTGATCTGTGTACCGCCTTGTGTGCTTGTGGCACCCATCTGTAGGAGTTTCGTCAACGTGCCCACATTCTCGAAAGCCAAAACCAGTCACTCGAAATACAAGTCCAGGTCGCCTCTCATCGCCTCGACGCGCACTCCATGCCTTGCTACTGGAACCCTGCTTGGCCTCATGCACGTGCTACGCTTGCTTGGTTCAGGAGCTGCTTAACACAGCCGAAGCTGACGAGCAGTTGGCAGCAGACATCAAGGCCAAGGCTGCTGAATCAGCCGCCAAGAAACGCAGCGTGTGTCGTCGTGCCCGCCTCCGCTTCGCCGTTTGTTGGTTAAGGCGCCTTTTTGAAATTGGTCAGAGGGCAGCCCTCACACATGTGCCTTGGGGTTTACTCTGCCTGGTATCCAATGGCGTTGGATGCAGTATGAACGCCAGGTTGAGGACATGCAAGAAGAGCAGGCTCAGCTCAATTTGCAGCTGCAGCACAGTGAAGCGCGCCGTTTGGCCGCCGAAGAGGAGGCCGCCCGGGCCAAGCGCGAGTTGGATGAGTTTCGCTCTGCGGATCGGGATGGCGGGCAGCATGCCGCTCAGATTTATGAACTGGAGGACACCCTTGCCCAAGTCAAGCAGGAGGCTGCCGATGAAGGTCAGCACTATCCCGGTGTTGCAGCGCACTCGAGTCATACCCCAGCCTGAAACAATCCTATCGCAATAATACCGCGCACACACCCTCCAGCTCCCTTGCGGTCTCGCTCTGTGCAAACGCATCGTGCATTCTCTCCTCACTGCCACGGACAGTCACCGAATTGCAGGCCCGCGTGGAGCAACTTGAGGACGAGTACAACGAGCTGCACGAGCGGAGCAACACACTCCGTTCCACCCTTGTTGACCGCTTTACCCTTCAACGCCAGGAGCTTGAAATGGAGGTACAGCTTTCCTCGTGCCTGTCCTTAGCTTTTGAACAATGAGTACTTCGGCGGAAATTGTAGAATGCCACAGGTACCAAAAGCGCTCGCATCCCTTTCAGCTCAACAATGACTGCGGACATAGGTTTCGCGTCTGCAAGAGCGCGTACGCGACCTGGAAGATGAGAAGCTAGCTGCTGGCGATGCGAGACCGCAAGAGTCCTTGGCTGCGGAGATGGGTAGCCAAACGCGACTCGGTGAACTTGAAGCTCAGGTATCCAGAACTAACTACATCATGGCGAGCTCACATTCTTGTTAATCAACCTTTGTTCGACTACGAAGCAGACTTGACAACTCATTTGCCTTCATTGCTTGCCTGTTGCAGCTTGAGAAGTCGCAGCTGGCTTTGACCGAGCAGCAACAAGCTTCGCGCCGCGAAATCAACGGCCTGCGCGCAGAACTTGAAGAAAGCAACCAAAAGGCACAAGCTCTTCGCGGTGAGCTGCAAGCCCAGCAGGAGGCCCTTGTGGTAGCTACAACTGAGCGAGATGCTCTAGCCACCAAGGTTTGTGCATTTAGCCCTCGGCATGTACCCTTCGAGCGCGGGCTTGTTTGCGACCCCCATAGGCTAAAAACTCATGGAATGCGGGTCTCTGTGCCCTACCACTCCAGCATGCTGATGTCTTAGCCCAGCGTAAGCAAGTACAAGAACAGCTGACCGCTGCCAACAAGGCCCTGGCCACCGCTCAGCGCGAAGGCGCCAAATCTGGTCGTCAGCTGGAACGTGGCAAAGCGGAGGTGCAAAAGCTCAAAAAGCAAATTGAAGCTTTGCACACTGAAACAGCCGAACAGCAACAGCAGGCTGAAGCAACCCTTGCCGAGGTGCGCCAAGCCCATGCGCAAGAGCTATCCAGCTTGGAACAGGAACTTGGCCAACGCACTGTGCGTGCACAAGAGTTACAAACCCGTTTAGACGCTCTCTCAGAGTCAGTCAAAGAAACGGAGCTTGCGAAACAGTCTGAGGCTGCCACGTTTGCTACCCAGTCCACAGAGCTGCAAAAGGCCTTACAGGACGCTCAGTTGCAAATAGCTCAACTTGAATCTGCCGCCGCTGCTCATGCTGCTGCTCACTCATTGCTCAAAGATGAGCTTGCGCTTGCCCGCACGAAGCAAGCCGAAGCTCAAGATGCACTGCGCCAGGCAGAGAGCCAGTTGATTGCAGAAAAAGCACAATGGCAACTGCAACTGCAGGAGATGCAACAAGCTCGTGCCGAGATGGAAGCACAGCTGACTGCGGCCCGCTCAGCTCAGACAAATACAAATCAGGACTTGCTCAAAGCACGCGAGGAACATGTTCGTCTCCAGCAAGCCCAGCGTGATGCTCTTGGACTGGCTCAGCAGGAAGCTCAGGACGCACACGCAGAGGTCGCCGAACTGCAAAGTGAGATCGCCAGCCTGCGGGTCGCTCAGCAACGCCTGGAGGAGGATGTAGCGACTTGTACTGGAGAACTGGCGTCTGCCCGTACCTCAATCACAGCGCACGCCGAACGAGAACGACGTCTTCAGCGACAAGAGGAATCGCTGCGGGAGCAACTGGTTGAGACGACCGCGCGGCTAGAAGAAGCGAACAAACGCACTGATCAACTTCGGCAGGCCAACGTTGACATAACTGCCCAGGTTGACGCGTTGACCGAGCAACTG
Organism: Monosiga brevicollis MX1; assembly: GCF_000002865.3. Taxonomy (NCBI): domain Eukaryota; class Choanoflagellata; order Craspedida; family Salpingoecidae; genus Monosiga; species Monosiga brevicollis. The sequence continues at coordinate 502,268 of NW_001865054.1, forward strand.
GCTTCTCTTGACCAACGACGCATGGTTGAGACAGGTGATCGTGATGCATTGGCTGCCGAGCGGTCTGGACTACAAGAGACCACCTCCCGACTGCAAGCCAACTTGGTGCAAGCTCAGCAGGCTGGCGAAGCAGCCCTAGCCACGGTCAAAGAGCACCAGGAGCGTATTTCCGGACTTGAGGCCGCTGTGCACGCCACACGCACCCAACTGGCCAACGCTGAAGACCGTGAGCAGCAGCTCCAGCAACAATGTCAAGAGCTGCAAGCAGATCGCAACGGCCTCGAAACTCAGCTGCGACGTGCTCATGAAGACGCAAAGCACCTCACGAATAGCCTTCATAGTCTCAAGGCCGAATTAGCGACTGCTCACACCAAGATACAAGAGGGGCTAGCTCGCGAGCAAACCTTGCAAGCAGCCTCAACAGAGCTCGAGCACCAGCTTTCACGCCGGGAGGAAGCTGCTGTGACCGCATCTGCCCGTGAAGCCGAGGTGAAGGCTGAGTTGCAGCGACAGGCAGCTGTGCATGCGGCCAAGATTGCCCAGCTTGAGTCAGACCTGCTGGCAGCCACGAGTCGGGCGACCGCGTTAACGGACGACGCCGCTCGAGTGAGTGACCTGCAAGGAGAGCTGGAGTGTGTGCAAGAGTTGTACGAAGAGGAGACGGAGCGAGCAGAAGAACTGTCTCAGCAACTTGCATCTCTGGGTGCTGAGCACAAGGCCGAATTGACGCGTCTGCGGGCTGAACTCGATGCAGCAACCGCTACCACAGAGCAGGCCCAAGCTGCCAGCAGCACCGCTCAGCAGCAGCTAGCTGAAACGCGAGAGGAGCTCCAACTAAGCAATCTCAGCAAAAGTCAGCTTCAGGCAGACATTGAGAGTCTACGACGTGAAGTGTCAACGCTTCGCGATCAAACCGCCAAATATCAAGATGAGATTCGGAACCTCAAAGCCGCTGTGATGAGCAAGGACAACGAGCTCGAAGGGATGACCGATGAGCTGAGTGAGCTGGCAGTTGAGCTCGACGATGCTTCTCAGAAAGAAGCGTCGCTGAGCCGTGATCTTGACGATATGACTGCTCAGCGTGACAATGTACGTTGTTACTGGCGTTTAGAACCAATTTTGAAACCGCTCACTCCCATGTTTAGACTGATGTCATGAAAGAGTTGTGCGAATTTTTTGGGGGGAGTGTGTGCGTGTGTGCGTGTTTGTGGGGGGGGTCTCGTGCTTTTTTTTTTGTCGCTTGTCACTTTTGTGCGAAACCCATGCCTCAATGGAACGGCTATCGCTGCAACCGCTGTCTCGTGCCTTGAATTTGCAGGCAAACAATCAGCTTGATGGCCTGCGGCAGCAAGTGCAGATTTCTCAGGCACAGCTCAGCAGCTTGCGCAAGGAGCTTGAAACGAGCCAGCGTGAGGTCCAGAGCTTGCAAGTGGACCTACAGACCACGCGTGCTTCCCTCGCCTCAGCACAGGCGGAGCGAGAGGACACGGCGGCTGAATTGAAAGCAGCGTCCCAGGCACATGCAAAGGAGGTCGAAGAAATGGAGAGGACCACTCAGGAACTTCGCCAGGAGGTGGACGCACTCATGGGCTTTGTGACCGAGTTGAACGCAGACAACCGAGCCCTCTTGAACAAACAAGCGGAACAAGAACATGAGCGAGCAACTGAGCGGGAGTTGGCACAGGGTGAGCTTCGCGAAGCTCAGCGACGTCTTGAAGACGCCAAGGAGGACATGGCCGCCATGCAACGGCAACAACTTGACTCTAGCGAATTGGATGAAGTCAAGCGTCAGCTCAACTTTTACAAAGAGGAAGTTGAAGAAGCCCAAAGGGAAAATAGTAACCTCATGGATGAGGTGAACGAGCTGCTGATGATTCGTCGGGATCTCAACGAGGAGCTGCGTGCATTTCATGATAGAGTACCAGCCGATGATGACGTTGGGGGTCTGCTGGGAACCTCCCAGGACGTCGACGTTCAAGAACTACGGGACACTCTGCAAGATTTGCAATCTCAACTCAAGGTTTGCATTCGATGCTTGACGTGCATGCAACCAATTCCAAGATCTCACGGTATGCCATCTCCTGCAACCTTGCCCGGCCGTATTCCTCGCATAGGCTGCTGGGCTTCGAGAGACTAGATTGACGCGCGATGAGGAAACCTTGCGCAACAAATTAACAAGCAAAGAGCAAGAATTGGAAGAGCTGCGCGACACGGTAAAAGAGCAACAAGATGAAATTAACGACTTGTTGGCAATTCAAACTGAGCTGCGAGACCAACGACGGCATGAGCAAGATTCCGCGGGCCCAGAAACTGGCTTATTTGCCAGCAGCAACCTGGCACAAGCCAATCTCGATCTTGTGCAAGAGGAGGTACATTGCTGTCTCGCAGCTTCTTCGTCACCGCACGCTTTCAGCTGATTAACTGTCATTGCACCCCTCTTCGCGCAGCTGGCCGAAAAGAGTGAAGCTCTGGTGAAGGCTCAAGCACGCATCGAGGACCTTGAGCTGGTGGGTTGAACTTGGTGCCATGTGGTGACTGCGTAGGAGGGCGTGCGGACGTGTGTCGCACCTCATTGCTATTGCTAACGATATATCTTTGGCCGTATGCGTCTGCTGACTCGGCCTGAATTGCAGCGTGCCAAGGAGTCGGCTGTGGCTTTGAAAAAAGCTCAGGCCGAATCACAACCCTTGATGAGTTTTATCGAGAACCTGACGTCGCAGCTTAATGAAGCTCGCGACAAGCACAGCGAAGCCCTTGTGGAGCTTCACGCTGATCTGTCGCGTGCTCAAGATGAGGCAAGAACGGCCCAGGCTCGATGCACTGAGCTCGAGGGTCTTCAAGAGAAGCAGGATCTTGAGGTACGAGCCACCCGCTCACTCTGCCGCTCTCTATTTCGCACCATTTCGTTTTCTTCTCCACCGACTATTCACCTGCACCCATGCACTCTGAAAGGTGAAACGGCTCCAAGCAGAGGTTGAAAGTTGGCATGCTGCCGAAGAGAGCTGGCGGCAAGAGCGCAGTCAGCTTGGAGAAGAGTTGGAGCAAGCACAATGTGAGAAGAAGGACCTTGTTGAGGAAATCAACGATCTCATTGTCATCCGCAGAGAGTTGCACGACGAGCTCCAAGGCTACATTCAGGAACAAGATGGTAGCAATGACGTTGCAGGCCTTTTGGATGAGCAGGCCGTTGCGGCCATCCGTGATCACGAAACACGGGCCGTTGTTGATCAACTACAAAAGCAGCTCAACGTGCGTCGGCTGGTGATTGAAAATTGTTCTCTTTTTTCTTTTTTTTTAAGACCTTTTCGGCACCTGGCCTGGACTGCTTGCACTTGTTTGCGCACCCTCCATGCATGATGGTTACGAAGCTCAATGACTTTGGGCCCCACATTAGACCGCAAATCGCCAGTGCAGCCGATTGCAAGCCGAGATGCAACATGAAATCACGGTTCGCTCTCAAGTCGAAGCTCAAGTAAGCATGCATCCCCTGGTCATTACAGATCCACATGTTGCTGACTCATCCTCTGACGTTATGCCATTTCCCTTTCCTCTCGATGACAACAGCTCGCACAGGCTCGACACGACAAAGAGGCGTATCTAACTGAGATTAATGAACTCATGGGAATTAACAAAGCCCTGCAGCAAGAACGCGATGAAGCACGCGAGCAAAGCGAGATGCAGACACCAGGACTCTTGAATGCACAAACCAGATCTGCTTTGCAGCAAAGCCTTGATGTGGAGCCGAAGGTTCCTTTGCTCTCTCCCTCAGCCCCCAAGACGGCGACCGAGGCTCTTGATCAAAAGGCGGTGGCATTATTGCTCGACGACAACCATGAGGCTACGCAAGACACTAGCATAGACGCCCCAAGCTCGATGCAGGATCTGAGCATCCCTTCAAACTCTGCAGCCCCCTCAGCTGCAACCACCCCTGAAATGGCTCGACGCAATACACCCGCAGCTGCTGTGGATCTGCCAGCCATGCAAGCTTTCTTCTCCAAGTTGCAGTGATGATATCGACTCTTGGAGGTTGACAGCAAACGCCATCATCTTATTTAATATTTTTAACTCAATAATTGCATCAATAGGGAAGATCTGGTATACAACCAACCACTCCACGCAGACCTGGTTCATCACGCATACACTGCCTCATGCCCGAGCGCAAACACAAAAAGGCGCGATGATGTGCTCGTCAGGCACGCTTTCTCTTCTGCACAATTGGCCATCCAATGTTCTGTAGATGTCTATTTTTAGAATTTTCACACTTTTCACGACAACGCTCCCGCCCCCTCCTCTCCCTTTTCAACTGAGTGTCGAGTGCCTCCTCAATCCATCACATCGGGGGTGCTGCAGGACTTTGTCTGCGCTATTGTTTGTCTGTGTTCATTCAGCATCTGCTGCTTGGTGTTACCCCCCCCCCTCCCACCCCCCCTCCCAACCCCGGTCGTGCGAGCTGATTCGATTGGTAGCCGCGGTGCCAGATCATCAGCATGTCCACCCGCTTCAAAACGCTGGGGCGACAGAGCCATCCATTTGGGCGCGTCGAGCTTGAAATGGCTACCAAAGACGGCGTTTTAACTATCCAAGCTCATCGCGCCCGAGACCTGTTCAATGGGGTTGTTGATCCAAGCCTCAAGTTTCAGCTTCGCGTGCATCTGGTGCCCCGCGCTGAGCCCGCAGTTTTGGTGCATACGCTGTTCAAACCCCTACGCCCACCACGCGACTCCCCTTTCAAAAAATCTAGCAAGATCCACGCCGGCACCTGTTGCCCCATTTTCAATGAGGTGCATGGTCATGCTCCCCCGCCGCGCCCTTCCAACATCAGCGAGTCCTCGTTGTCCGCTTATGCATTGCTGCCCTCAACAATTTGACTGATCTGCTGCATCCAATGTGTGCCTCATTGTTAGGTGTTTCAATGGCAACTGGAGAAGCTGCACGGCCACGAGATTGAATTTCAGGTGGCCGTTGCTCTCGTATCCTCCGAACCTATGTCATCAAGTGGTAAGTCCTCGTCAGAGATGGTCCCATAGGTGTGAGAACGCGTGAGCTGTGTTGTGTGATGCGCGCAGCCACACACTGTTGGGGGTGTGCTGGAAATCGTGCTCAAGAGTGGCGGCCATCCTGACTCACGCGATTGCGATCACTACGCCCAGGCTCGTTGTGCGCTGGCTGTTTTGTGCTGCCCCTCCACCAGTTGGCTTCAACTCAGCACGCGGTGCGACGCTGGTTCTGGTTGCTCGATCCCAATGTGGGTCTCACCACCTATGAGGTGGTAGCTTTTGATGTGCTGGAGCCACCGCGGGGTGCAAAAGGCGAGGATGACGTGCAGATTGGCGGTCGCCTCGCTACCTTGGCCAATTCCAAGGTGTGTATGGTACACTCACAGACACGAATCAGAGCACATGCATTGCAAGCGACTCCTTTTCAAGTCACAATTTTAACGATCTTTGTTGTTTTTCTTCTTAACATGTGTCGAACCCTTGACGCGCCCTGCTCCTTCAGATCAACGGGACCTACCAGTGGTCTCAGTATACGTACTGCGGTCGTCCGGTCTTTTATCACTCAAAAGAAGCTTTGGCTTTGTACTGGGTGGCTCAAAAGTCTGCCTGGGTCATCTCAGATTCGGCAGGTAGCCCAGCCCCATTTGCCTTTGTGGTCGATGACAAACCGCATCCAGGGGACACAACCAAGGTGTGGCACGTGTTCTCCAAAGACGTGGAGTATGGCCCGTTTCAGGGCAGCTTTCGTTCAACTCCCGGCGTCTTTGAGGTCGATCGCGCGCTCAAGGCCAGTCGCTACGGCGCAACCTTGCTTGAGCCAGCGCTCATCTCCCGTGAGCGCGTGTCGTCTATCCCACGACCGCCAGTGGCGGTGCTGACGCATGGTGCCAACGCTGAGGCTCGCAATGAGGCACGAGCGCGAGCCATGAATCAACTAGCAGACAGCCATGCGCTAGCGACTCGACTCTTGCAAGCAATGCAGGCCATGCGCATGGCGATTCAGGGTGACTTGGGCCCCCTGCAGACGGACAGCATCTTTCTGAACACCAACGAGCTGTGCGATGCTGCTGCCAACAGCCTCAAAATTCTGCAAGATCTTGTGCGGCGCGAGCAAGGTGCCAAGGGCACCATCGGAGCTGCCTTGCAGCGCGTCAGCGACTTGCTGAGCTCACCACTGCAGACATTCGCCAGGGGTCTACACAATGCACTTGCGGCTGTCAAAGCACTTCGCGAGAAAGGTGGCCCCGGTGCCCGTGCTGTGAGCGCCTATGAGAAAAAGCTCAACTTGGACCTGGCAGAAGCCTTGCAGTCTGTGGGCAACCAGGCTAAAGTTTACATGACACTCATTGGAGGAGTACTTGAGGCTACGGCCAGCACCCACAGTGACTACCAAGCCCTTTCAAAGGTGCACGGCAGCTTTGCGGTTATTCATCGGGAAATGGATCAAGCCCACGCCCGCCACGGTCACACAGCCTCGCGCTCCCCTTCAGAGCTCTTGGAAAGCCTGTTCGTGAGCGAGCTGCCCCCACCCGACGATGCACCCCGTGCCTCCATCAACACAGATGGTCAAGACACACTGCCACGCCGCACGTCCAACCGCCCCACACCCACAGGCTCTGCCTATTCGCCCGCCGTCATGGGTCTATCGCGCCGCATGTCCCTGGTCCCAGACGCGCCATTGGATGAGGACGAGCTCCCTGTGGCAGAGAATCACACCGCGTCTGCAGCAGCCCAGCCACCGACCCGAAACCCGGCCACTCAGCGTGCTTCCGCGCTGCCTGTCGTCACCGAAACGGCCGATTCACCACCCCCTGACAGCGGCAAACCCACGCGCAGTATGTAGCCTCAAGAATTTGCGAATCATGAGCCATTTTTATACAATGCTGTGGACGCGGCTGATGCCGCTGTTGCTGCTCTTGTTCTACCTTTTGTTGTCGTTGTCGCCGTTGAGTTGTTGTTTTGTTTGAAGCTCCTCAACTCAAACAACCTACCGCACCGAAAGTCTGACCTCACTCCTATTTGGCTTGCATATCATAGCCTGGCTCCACGGTGCCATCAGCAAAGTCGAGGCGGATGAAGCCCTTGAGCTTCGCAAGATAGATGGACAATTTTTGTTGCGGCAACGAAGCCCAGATTCTGAGGACATTGTCATGTCACTGACCTTCCGAGGCAAACCGACGCACCACCTCGTGATGCGTGATGCTGGCGGTCGCTGGCTCATCAACAGAAAGCAATATGGACCTCCCACCGATGATTTGGACAACTTGCTTCGACTTTTGGCGGCCAGCCAACCACCAGCTGGCTGGCCACAGCGTATCACAGATTTTGTGCCCAACGCCGAGGCAACTCGAGAAGATGTTCGCCGGGACTCGCAGTTCCTAGGCCTGGCATGAGCGCAGTCTATCAGAGCGTGAACCAACAGTCCAACAATTCCTTTCTCGGCTTTGTACCCAAACTCGAGGTCAAACGACCCCATGGACAACCTTGGTGACAGTGAAAACAATACAGAGTTTCACGTGTTTGAAACAACAAAAATTCGCAAAAAGCGAATGGTGTATCCCTGCGCGGGCTCGGGTGGCAAGGATCAATTGACATGATTTATTGATTGGATTTCTCAACCTCCTTTGCCTTGCTCTTCTATATTATCTTTGCTTCTCTTCTCTTCTGAATCAACTCGTTGTTGCAGCAAGAAGCTTTACATCTGCTCTGCTGGGTTCACCCAATAGAATGAATGCTTCCTAAAGCAACCACACCAGCAACTCATCCATTAGACGCGAGAAGAGGTGCTGCGTAATGACACTATCTGTGCTGATCGACTCAAGCACGAGCATGACTGAATCGCGTCCGCCGTGGCCCAGCATGACCAAAATCCAGGCCGGACACATGCTGAGCACAAGATTGACAGCAGTCTTGCGTTGTGCTTTGAGTGACTCCAGCGGGGGCTCGGGAATGGGCAAGCTTTAAAGAGAAGTCAGAAGACGCAGCAAGCGATATACAGAGTTGAGAACCTAGCCTCACAAGTGAGCGGATACCACCAGAAGCAAAAAACACAGTCTTACTTTTGAAACCAAGTCCCTCCTGGCCACAGCGATTCTTCCAGGGCTCGCACTTGACTGGCCAACAACGCGTCTGAGCTCAAGCGCTGCAAGAGAGCGTCTAGATAGCTGCGTACAAGGCATTGCGGCTCGTGTGAATCACATGGAGTCAGACATGGCTAACATGCAATATGAACGTGCGAATACATACGCATTGATTGCCCCAGAGCAAGGTGCATTGAAAACGAAAAGCCGGTTCGAACGCACGTGAAAGGCCTAGACGCAAGCCCCATAACAACGATTATTCAAAGCCATGTGCATATACTGTTTCAAGTACGGAGACAATATCGTCCCAAACCTCGGCAGCTAGGCGCCGCAAGCAATGTGCGAGGCGGGGCGCCCGCCACGGCACAAGATGTATTTCATGAATTGTTGACTCGGCGTGGCTTGATTGACTAGTCTGGAAAATAAACGAGTAGAGAAGCAACGCACTTGAAAAGAACAAAAAAAAAAGGGGGGGGGGGAAGGAAAAGGAAAAACAGGCCTTTCAATCTGCCCTTTGTCTGCGTGCCGAAATCTTGCCGGGTTGGCAGCAAGATCGCACATGGAGGTTGACCGAAGCACGAACCTGTTGTTGAATGTATGGCTGAAATACGGCTGCCGCTTCAGTTTCCACGGTGGATCGGGCCACAAACTGCTTTGCAGTGCGATCTGGAAGCAGCTCGCCTGAGCGGGGCAGCACACAAAGAAGGAGGCAGCTCATCCAAAACATTGCTTACCAGAGCGCTGAGGATGAGACCGTCGATTGATCGTTGCTCCCAAAACTAGTTTTGCTGCTCGTTGCGTAAAGGAGCTGATCTGAGCATCACCATGCACCCAATTTGAGCTCGAGTCAAAGGCATCAAAGCAGTGGCCAGATGCGAAATACGCTCATCGACTCACTTGTTGAAACCCCATGGAGGCCGCACTGCGCATGATCGAGCGCTTACGCAGACGCTGAGCTGCAGGCGTTGGGATAACAAAAGGTCACTTGCAAGCTGCCTGCGTCGGGGCCGGGCGACTTGCGCAGTAGACCTACCGTCGGAATAGGTATGGCTGTCGGCGTTTAAAAAGTCACACAGCAACGGCGAGTCACCCAACCCACAATTGATAACGGCCTGCACATGATCGCGCAACAACGGTTTTGAGAACAGATGGCACAAGTAACGCAGAAATCGTCGACGGTGAAGATAAGGAGAGGAAAAAAAAAAATTGGAAAAACGGGTGGCCTTCAATCAAGCACCTGCAAAAAAGCATCAAGTGCAATTCGACGTTCCTCAAGGTACTCGTCGCTGCTGCATCAGCCAAATCAGTCAGTGCATGCCAACCAAGATGAGAGACAAACAAAGCTACCCGTCATTCAGTTTCACTCGGCTGACAAAGAAAGAAGTACAAGACATGTCGAGAAAAACTGACTGGCGCCTGCCGCTTATGCTAGACAAGTAGCGTTGCTTGAGCATCAGGTGCTTGGTCTCCTTGGGGTGAGCTCGACGCAGCTGGGACAATAGGTTAGCAAAGTCTCGGAACCTAAAGGGCAGCATGCAAGTGTGGCAGATATCAGATGATACTATTGGACATTGGCTAATGGGAGACTCGAAATTGACATTGGACCAGCAAGAACGTCACCGTCGTCGAAGCTGCCATTTTTCATCTTCAGAAGGCGTGAGCACGGCAGCGTTTTTCCGATCATTGGTCTTGTCCAACCAAACATCGACAATGTATTCCACGTGTGTCTACGCGCCCCGGTGCATGGGGTGTGAACGCACAAGGTGACGCAAGCCACATGGCGGTGGGAAAAACTGAAATGAACGCAACAAGCACCTACTTCGAGGCGCTCATAGCTTTCCACAGCAACGCAAAAGTGATGGGCTTGATTGGAGTTGGTCTGGGGCATTCCAGACAAGGCAGAGGCAAAGCTCTCCCCTGAACGCAAAGAGGCTTCCTCAAAGTCCAAGTCGCTGGTTGAAGAGGCGTCTGATTGTGCGTCTGACTCAAGATCCTCATCGTCCAAGCGCACAGGCTGGTCGACGTTGCGCATCTTCGCTGTGGCGTGAGCCGCGGACCCTGGGGGCGAGGGCGTCGCTGGGCCACCACCCGCAGCATCCAAGAGCGTGACACAGTAGGCAATGGTCCAGGCCGGATCAATGAAGGCGTCAATAGTGGGCAGGACAATCTGAAACATCATCGACATGAGCAAAAAGAGGCAAGACCATTTGGATTGACCCGTGGCTCGGAGGTACAATTTCGCCTGTCTCTGTTCCTGCTGAACCAGGCTGGGTCGGGTGCGTAGGAGGGAGTAGATGAACGAACGGGGGGTGGGGGGATCCTCTGTTTCTTCGACATACGCAAGTGGAGGCTACAATGGCCAAGACATGGGTGAGCACGTCCTTGTCCTCGAGCTCTGCTTCATAGCGAAGATCATGTAGCACCGGCTTGAAGACCTGTACGATCAGCAAACACACCATTATGCTTGAATCTGCGGCGAACAAGATCGATCGACAACCCTCTTGTCCAAGGACTCGTGCCTGCTTAGTCATTTGCAGCTGAAAACTAATCAAACCTGGGCAAAGTGGTCACGACGAGCACCAATGTCACGAGTGGACACTGCAGGATGAAGCACTCCAATTGTCTCTGGGCTGAACCTGGGGTCTTCGAACAGCTCAACCAATCGCGCGACACTGCTGTCACCCCCTGCACGCATGCGAACAAAACAGATGCGCACCCCACACGCGCAGCGATTAGAAAAAAGGAAGAAAAAGCAACTTTTCTACGTGGCTTGCAGCTAGCGTGGCACACGTTGGCTAACCATGCGTGGCTTCTTTCGCTTTGATAAAGCGCTCAATGTGCTGGCCCAAAATGTTTACCACGCGCTCAATCAGAGAGGCTCGGTCGCGCTCAAAAAAGCGGATGACGAGCTGTGCACCAAAACAGGGGATAAAAGTATTGAGCATCGTGCGTCGGCAGGGCAAAGCCAAACATTCGCCCTGTTGCACCAAGAGCATACCCGACGCAAAAGTTGGCGCACGGACAAGATGGCCTCGTGTGGAAATTCACCGTGCTCGTCAAAGCTTGTATCATACCACACGCGCACAAAATCGCGTTCAATCAGGGGCAGTAGCTAGCGTTCGGGTGCGGGCGGGGGATCAGTTGATTCGTGCTCAAACACAGGCGTCCCAAAAGCAAGGGAAGGCGCCACAGGCAGCCCGCTGTTTCAACATATCCGACCTCGACCATCAAGTCGCAGGAAGAAGACAGCGCTTACCCGCTCAATGGCCCGCCAGGTTGCCGAGCGCTCCAGATCATGCACCAGAATGGGTCGACGCGCAGTGTCTGTGGATCGCCAGGTATGGGTGATGCGTGCCACCAACGCCACTACTAGTGTTTCGGCCAGGCTAAAAAGGAACCCATGGCAACAACAACCCGTCCAATGAACACTTGCCGGCGCAACAATCGCGTGTGTCGAACAGTCTGCTGGACCCAAAGCTGCCCTCCTTCATACCCACCTTGTACCACCCAGGTGTCGCAAACCAATGGTCAAGAGAGCACCAGAGACCAGGCTCAGACCGGCATAGACTAGAACATCTTGCTCCAGCCCATACCACGCCAGCGCGCCCACCAGCACAGCCAGACTCAGTGCCCCTCCTGCAGTCATGAGGCTGGTCGTTCGTCGATCTGATCACATCTCTCTCTCTCCTCTCTTTGAGGATTTCAAAATGAAGAACCGCCATGAAGAGATGTAGCCGCTGATGGCTAGTCATGCAGAGAGAGGAATCGGCTTAAAACTTGGGATAAAGCAAAACTAGATGTGTATTCAGAGATGTATGTTGTGACTGTTACCGTTTGAGAGAGAAAGCACATTCAAGGCACAAGCTTAATTTTAAAGAAGAAGCAGCGTTACAAGCAAAACTTGTGGTTGGCGAATTGTCAGCATGCAGATGATCATTTCGGGCTGCAACTTTTGATTTTTCGCTCTCTCACTGGGGTGTGGACTGTGGACTGTGGCTGTGGCTGTGGCTGTGGGCTCCGATCCGGGTGAGGAAGGGCTGGGGTGGGGCTGGAGCCGAAGAACCGACAGGTCAAGAGCCAAGGCGAAGAAGCTGCAGGGTGTGCTGAGTGGCATTTTTTCTCTCGGTCAAGGTGAAGCGTCAGCAGCCCAATTGCCAACATGAGCTCCTCAAGCATCTCGTTGCACTGGTTTCGGAAAGGCCAGCGCCTGCATGACAATCCAGCCCTGTGGCGTGCACTGCGCGGGGCCACCCAGGTATGGCGCTGTTGTCTGTCCTAGATGCCCTCTGAGGTTGCTGCTCAAAACAGGACTCAATGGACAACTTGTTCTTCAATACATGTGCACCTAGGTGTACCCGGTCTTCGTGATTGATCCGCACTTTGCCAAGCCCGAGAATGTGGGCGTGCTACGCTACAACTTCCTTCTCGAGGTATGTTCGAGCCTGAGCCCAGTGCTTCATGGAGAGCTGTCCTATTCGCTCACACATTGCGCTGGGCCCCCTTAACGCCCTTGCTGCCTCTGGTGCCACAGTCGCTCAAAGACCTGGATGAGCAATTGCGGGGGCTTGGCTCACGCCTCTACGTGCTACGAGGCAAACCAGAGGAGCAGCTCCCAAAGAAATTCAAGGTACTGAGGCTGATGCCTTGTACTTGCCATCGCACAAGCTACACACAAGCTACACACGCGCTACACACGCGCCCCTTAACAAAATGGGCCGCTTACTTTTCATAATTCCTATAGGAATGGAAGGTCACGCGTTTGACCTATGAGCTGGATACGGAGCCCTATGCCCGTGTTCGAGACGCGGCAATCAATGACCTTGCCAAAAAGGTAGCTCTGCCTAGCCCTTTGTTAGGCTCACAGAATGAAGTCAGGGTGGAGCAAACCGTCGCATTCTTTTTGCTCCAGCGCGAGCAAAGAAGCCAAAGGAAGAGGGTTTTGTTTGGCTCACCCTGACATGCCTTGTGCAGCATAACGTCGAGGTCATTGCTGAAGCAGGCCACATGCTACACGATCCAGAATCGTATCTCAAAAAGTGTGGTGGCGCTAGTAAGGTTGGCTCATTAAATGTTCAAAGCACTGCTTGCCTGCACCAAAAGCAAACCTCACCTTGTATCAGGTTCCCACAGGAATCAAACCCATGCAAAGCCTCCTCCGTCAAGTCGGCCCACCTCCCCAGCCGGTAGAAACACCAACAAAGAGTGATTTTCCAGACGTGTCCGACGAGGTGAACCCGCTCCCCCCTCCTTCCCACTAGCATGAGCACTGGTGCTGTCATACTGCTCTTGGTCTCTTTGTTGCTACTACGGCTTCTAGTTGTCGCTCATCAAGCGAATTCCTTCTGACTTCTCTCCCGTGATTTCGTGGGACCCACCTTTGACAGGATCGCCAGGACAAATCCTACGACGTCCCAACGCTCAAAGAGATGGGCTACAGTCCCATCAAGGCCCCACAAATGGTTAGCCGCCCCGCCCGTAATCCTGACGTCGCTACCCAGCCCGTAATCCAGCCCGTCGTACAAGCGCGCTGTCCTGGCATCTATAACTACATGGCCGTCGTTTTTCAAGGTCCTTTTTCCCGGAGGTGAACGAGAGGCCCTGAAGCGCCTCGAGCATTTTATTAAAAAGAAGAATTGGATTGCAACTTTCGAGAAGCCCAAGACCAAGTACGATGCTCCTTTGGCAGATATGATTCATCTTCTCAGCTGAGCCTCACCAGATGTCCGAGCCTGCGCTCCCGTGCATGTTCTCTGACGATCCACCTTTGCGTTCTGTGTGCAACTGTCGACGAGTAGTCCTGCGGCTCTTGACCCCGACACCACCGGTCTCAGCCCTTACATGAAGATGGGTTGTCTATCGGTTCGCAAGTTTTGGTATGATGTGCAAAAGGTCAGGCAATGGTGCCAATGTATGATGACCGATCAATGGTTCACCCCAATCTCCCACTAATTTTTTTTTTGCCTTTTTGCTTCTGACAAGGGCAGGTGTACGATGAGAAGAAGGATCACAGCACACCACCAGAGTCCCTGCACGGCCAGTTGCTCTTTCGCGAGCTATTTCACCTGTGTGGCTACGCTGTCAAGAATTTTGACAAGATGAAGGGCAACCGCATCTGCCGTCAAATTGACTGGGACTATTCGGAGAAATTCCTCGATGCCTGGGAGAACTCAAAGACGGGCTACCCCTGGATTGATGCATGCATGGCCCAAGTTTGTTTTTGCGCGCTCCGTGGAAAGCGCCTTGTGCCTTGACGTGGGGCCGCTTCTATGTCCCCAGCCTGCCTTTGCGTGCACCATGTGCTACTGGCTTTCTCTCACCTTTGCACAATTGCGAGGGACGCTAGTTGCGCCATGAGGGCTGGATGCATCACTTGGCTCGCCATGCGGTTGCTTGCTTTCTTACCCGCGGTGACCTCTATCAGTCATGGGAACACGGCGCGGTACGTGCAATGGAACTTTCAGTACCCGTCACATGACCAAAACCTCGTTCCGCTCGTTGGGCCACGTCCAACGGCTGCCCGCTGACACCATACCACAATGCATGCTGTTGCTGGGAATCAGCGCATCTTTGAAAAGCATCTGGTCGATGCTGACTGGCATCTCAACAACGCCAATTGGATGTGGCTGAGCTGCTCAAGCTTTTTTTACCAATACTTCCGGTAGGCCCATCACTTGTACTTATCAAGACAAGCGCAAGCCTGTATTCATACTCGACCCACGCTTACTTCACATGCACATTGTTCGTGTAACAATACAGAGTGTACTCGCCCATTGGATTTGGTCAGAAGTATGACAAAGAGGGTGCCTTCATCCGTAAATACCTTCCCGTGTTGAAGGACATGCCCAAGAAGTTGGTATCGCCTGGTGTGGGGCAGCCGAACACCAGACTTAAGAGAGCTCGATGGCTGGCTGTCAACGAGTTGTTGCGGTGTTCAAAATGACTGGACTCACTGGCCGCACGATAGATACATCTACGAGCCCTGGAAAGCCCCCAAGGAGGTGCAGCAAAAGGCCAAGTGCATCATCGGTGGGTCTAGCCGCATAGCGCTGTGTCCCTGCACACAAGTTTGTGCCGACACTTTGATAGCCATCTGGAAACGAGCATGCTCACGTGCAAGCGGACTGTTTCCACCGCCTCGTCGTGTCTTCTCCTTGTATGATAGGCAAGGACTATCCTGAGCCGATTGTAGACCACAGTGATGTGTCAGAGACCAACAAGGACCGCATGAAAGCGTGCTATGATGCTCACAAACGTGGAGGCCCAATCCCGTAAGCGTTGAGCTGCCTGAGCACCCTTTTTTCCAGGTTGCCCCATGTTCTCACCCAGCTTGGTGCCTCACTCTAGGGGTAGTGTGAGCCGGGGTGCAACTACAGATGGCGCACCCACTCAAAAACGCCCCAAGCATGAGTAAGCATCCCATCCTCAACCTCGTAAAAGTGTCTTGCTTGTTTTGTTTCTTTAATGGTTGAAGTGTCTTTGCGCACATTCTCAACAGCATACAAAGAGGGTGCTCTGACCATTGTGCGCGCCTCAACCCCGGGGCAAGAGTCATGCGGTGGCCCTCAAAACACTACATACACTATGTTCATCCAATTGTATGTGCACGGCACGAATATGTGGTCGCACCAGTCCATGTCCTAATTCAACGCTTGCTATGCATAAGCTCTCGCATCTCAAAAAAAAAAAAAAAGGTTATTTGAGAGTGGATTGGCTGTGTTTGTCCAGCATCTGCTCTCCCAAGGCTTTTGCCAACATTTTGGCCATGTCATTGCGAGAACGCGACGCTATGAATGGGCACACGAATCTGGTGAGCGCTACACTCTGAACGGGCCGACAAATGCATGAATAATATCCACCCTTTTCGTGCCCTCCCACTCGATGGGCTCGGATCGCAGTAAGTTGTTGAAGACATACTTGCAAGAACTTGCGCCGACTGGCCCTGGGCATTCACCAGGGTCAAATCTGCTTTGGCTGCAACAAGCAGCTCAGCCATTTCAAGCTGCGCTCGAGGAGCAGAAATGCATGCATGTAGGGCCGTATCCCGCTACCACAGAAAATAAAAAGCACGGCATCACCGAACACAGAAATGAGTTTTGCGGTATCGTAGAGAGGACATCACTTGGCCTAGCAAGGCGCATCAGCAACGGAAACGACATTGCGGTATCTCACATCACGACCGCAGAGGATGTCTGGTTTGGCACCATGATCCAACAGCTCTCGCACGGCGTCAAGGTGGCCGTGCTTGCACGCGAGATAAAGCGGCGTGCATTTGGAAGAGCGATCCACCTGATTCACGTTCACATCAGCTTCCAATTGTTCCTTAATGAACTGCGCACGCCCTTGTCCAAATTGTGCCACTTCCCTAAAGAGCAACAGGGTGGGATCCCTAAGCAACCAGGCACAGTGAGCGGCAGGTTGGTGAGCCGTACCGGCAAACAGGCAGGCTAGGAGCCGTGCACCGCAAAAACAGTGACCGAACCCCCGGCGACTCACAGTTCAAGCTCACGCGGAGCCGCACTGCCCGGTCGTGATGAAGAGCGAGAACCCGTCTGCGAACGATCGGCTCGCTGCTGACGATGTCCATCGGCCGTTTGAGAGCGCTGACGACTTGCAGGCGAAGTGCCTTGACGCCGACGCTCAACTGACTGTCTGAGTGTCGCTGCCAGGCCGTCAGCAGGGCTTTTGGCTGGCGTGCGGGAACCAGTTTTGTGCTTTCGCGGAGTAACCTTGCTCGAGACGGCCTCTTCCTCATCTTCCTCCTCACTGGAAGACGAGAAGCTGAAGCTATCAATCGTTCCATCATCGCTATCGCTGTCGGCAGGTTTATTGTTTTTGGCGTGTGAGCGGCTCCGGCCTTTTCCGACGCCACCTCGCGAGGAAGTATGCGCAGACTCTCGATCATCCTCTTCCTCCTCGTCCTCCATGCTTCGTAGGCCGCGCTGCTGACGTCGGCCATTTCGAAGCAAGTCACTTGATTGGGGCCGCTGCTTGGTATTTGCAGCTGCGCCTCGTGTATTGGAGCGGGCTTGTTCAAGTCGCACACGCTCGATAGCAGTTTTGGCAGCATTCACAGGCACCGCCTCCCCTTTACCTGCTTCTGGTGCATTTGCTTTGGTCAACCATGTGGTCACCACAATGTGTCGAGGTGTTTCTTCGACGCGTAACTGTTCCACGGCCTTGAACCGCGGCTTGCCGATGGCAGCTTGCAGAGTGTGAGATGTTCGCAGGTGCTGTTTCATGAAGTGTGCCAGGTGATCAACTTGTAAGCGCCAGTATCCCTGGCCGGGACTCACGTCCGAGATGCCGGGACCTTGTGGCTCTATTGCGACAGACAGGACAGCCTTGGTGAGCATGAAAGCCAAGAATTCATGCGAACGACTGATTTTGAAGAGGCCATGTGCTATGACTGGCTGCACTGCCCCATATGATGGGCTACCACGACAACCGGAGGTGCGCTTACGTGTGGCCTCAGTCCGTACAGAGTTTCGGGCTCCATTTTTCTTGCCATTGGGCTTTTCGAACTGCAGCATGTCGGCCTGGATGGCCACGTGACGCTGTTTTCTGCAGGTTGATAACCAGGCATGGGTGCACGCAAAAAGTCGCGGCGTGTGAGAATTTCACGTGAATACTCGGCCAACGCACCCATCAATCCCACTTGGCACGTGAATCCCCTGGAAAAGTGCTGCGCATGCGAAAAAGATAAACGTACGCAACGCGAACTGTGCGAGGGAAGACAAAGGAAGAGGATGCAGTTGAGCCGGCGAGAGCTGCCGCCGTGGCCGGTCGAGCTGGCTGCCCAGTGCGGGTCGGAGCAGCATCGGGGGCAATCTGCGGGACGTTGCTCCCGTTCATGAGACTGCTGCGCAACAGTTCGTGTTCTGCACGGGTGGTGTCGGCGTTTCGGATAGCATCAGCTGTTGGTGGGCGCATCATGCGGCCAGAGGCATCGAGGCGCTGAGTAACAGAACGACCGCCGTTGAAACTGGATGTGAGGCTCTTGACTTGATCGTGTACGCGCTCGCGCGCGCGCGTGTGTTGCGCCTGGTGGATTGCGTCGCCGCTGCCGTTGAAGGCAGCTAGCAGAAGATCGGCCCGTTCTTGCATGCGCTTGGCTGCCACCAGCGCAGCAGTGTCGTCCAGCGAGAGGTTGTCGCCTGGGCGTGATTGCCCGTTCTGCGGGCCATGCTGGTGTTGAGGCGCGTTGTATTCTTGGGGGTAGGCACCAAAGGACATGTTGCCAGTTGCTTGTGGGGTTGGAAATTGCTGGTATGGTGGATGTTGTGGCGGCTGCTGTGGCTGCAGTTGTTGCTGTTGTTGCGGGTATGGATAAGCCTGGGTCGCATAGGGGTGTGAAGCCACCGGTGTCATGCCGTAGCCAGGAGCCGACGCCATGCTGAAAGGAATGCCATTGGATGGGCCTTGCATTTGCGGTGGGACGGGTGGGTGCTGTTGTGGTTGCTGCTGCTGAGGTGGGTAGCCGCCATTGCCGGCTTGAGGTGGGCCTTGTTGGTAATATTGCCCGGGGGCGGGACCATAGGTCTGCGCCCATGTTGGGGCATGCATGGCCGAGCTTGGCGGTGCTGTGGGCCCGTGTGGCGGCTGGTGCTGGCTGTCGTTACGTTCCACGACAGGTGGGCCGTGATTTGTGTGTCCAGAGCTTGGGACGGGGTTGTCAAGAAGGCTTTGATCATGCAAGGGCCGAGGTGGCCTCTGGCGCTGGGTCGCGGTCATCCATGAGGGCTCTGCTGGTGTAGTCTGGCTGGCATTGGGGGCCCACTCGTCGCGTCTCGTGGTGCTACGGGTATTTGAAGCAGTAGCCTTTTTCCTGCTCTTGCGCACTGGATTGAACCCACCACGCGGATCCGGGACTTGAGATTCGAGTTGTTCGTCGCCGTACTCGTCGCCAGATAACACCACTGTGGACTGCTTGTCCTCGGTCGGCGCGGTCTCGGGCAGATCCACGACAGGCTCTGCCTATGCCCCAATGAGAAATGACGATGAGCACTGCTGCTTGACCCACACTGGGCACGGTGACTCTTGAGACTGTCACATGCTCCTTAAACGTGCACCGGCAGTGTATACGCGACGCTTGGGTGGGATCAGACAGGTGTGCAACCCACGCGCACTGCACGTTACCTCGTCGACTTGAAAGTACTTCGTCACGATGCTGCTGGGAGCTTGTCGGAGATTTTTTCTGCGCATGATGCCGAGTTTATCATACCCCGGCGCGTGATTTTTTGTGAGCTATCGCACGTGACGCTGACACATGGGGTCGGACCAACCTTGATACGGCGACAGCTTTGATGACACGTCGGCCATTGCTCAGGGTGAAAGGGCGGCGATACCTACCATGTGGGGCAGTGGAGCGACCAGGTGAGTATTCCCGCAGTAAACGCAAGAGAGCAGATGGTGCATGTGGGTGCACACACGGCGTTGCACGCATCGCTTGCTGAGCAGCCAGCGCGGACAGCAAACCCGTACTTGAGTGTGTGTTTGTTGCTGGGATCAAAGGGCTCAGGCTTGTCGCCGGTCAGCTGGAAAGAAGGTCGCAAGGCAGGCCTGCTTGAGAGTTGCGCCCCGGGCCGGAACGCGCAGTGATGTGTACTAGCAGGCCACTGACTAACCGTGTAGAAGATGTCGACACCTGCCGCTTGGCATACAATCTTGACTTTTTGTTGAGGGTTGATGAATTCGCTCGTGGGCGTCACGACCGGTGCTGGGATGCCAGGCATGACAGCGATGTGCCTTTGGTCCGACTCTCAATCAATGCGACTGCGAGTCAGCACCTTGTATCCTCGACCAAGTCGACAAGCGTCCCACGCGTACTCCAGCGAGGGTAGCACCCTCGATCAAACCGGTCTCAGAGCAAAGAGTCGTGCTCCCCTCGAAAATACATCCGGATGTAGTGCAAAGTGCGATCGTGCGCGAAAGAGATGAAATTTTCGTGTGTGTGCGTGTGTGTGTGTGATGATGACAACAAATTTGAGTTGACAAGCAACCCTTACAGTTGGTAGCGTCGGACTTTTGAGCGAATTTTTCGATATTTTTGCTATAATTTCTCAATCTGCTTCGATTGTTTCTACCGAACTTGACCCCTCTGCAGGCGGCGTATACCTGCCGACGGAATAACGTGAAGCAGATAATTCTGACCATGTGTTTTTTTGCTCGCTGTTGGGCAAAGGCAAGACAATCACACTACAATGTATCTATGGGCAGTAATACTGGCTTCGCTTAATACGAACACAAGAAGACACGGTTACTTTGATTATAAGGAAATGGACAAGAAAAATCAATCAACGCAGCAACGTTCATCAGATCACACAAAAGCACCGCAGGCACCTCATTCGCACGCTTTGCCAAAGTCACTCTGCAAGTCGTAGGCGGCTAGGCGCTAGTTGATCTGATGATGAAGGTAGTGCAATTCACCACACCAGACACAAACCGAGAGGCTGGTCAATTACAAGAAGTACAAGAATACGGGGCACGGGAAGCAGTCTAGTGCAAGCTCAGCTGCAAGCACAGCATGGCAGCTTGCATGTCGAGTCACAGGACGGGCTGGTCGGAGAGACCAGCACCGTGGACCACACAGTCGCGAAGCTGCGACGAGGCTGGGTTGATGGCGCCTGTAAAGGCAAGGCTCAAACGGGCAGCCCGCAGCCCCACGGCAACGGCCGAGTCGTATCGACGCGCCAAGAGCATGGCCAAGATGGCTGCAACCATGCTATCGCCCGCACCGGTCACATTGACGATCTGAGTCACAGGCTCGGGGCAAAAATGCTGATAAACGTGTGGAGTGGTCGGCGACGTGGTTCGAGACGGGTCGGCCCAAGCCTGAAGCGTTGCAACATCTGGTGCAATCAAGCCTTGTGCACCGCGCTTGAGAAAGAGCAACGGTGCGCGCCCGTGTGGCGTGTGGTCGGCAAAAAGGCGAGTCCACTACAATGCAGACCGTGTAAGAACAGCCAACGAGCGTGTTGAACAAGCGAACAGAGCCCGGATAGAACCCAGAGAGCGTACATTTGCAACCCCAGACAACGAGCAAGAGCAGGGCCCGCCTGTAGCGATGACGGGCAGATGACGTACCCGAGTCTGAACAAAGTCCAACGTACTCTCCGTATCAGCGGGGTCAAGAGCAGCATAGTCATGCGCAGCAGAGCGAGAGAGCTGCTCAAGCAGCACGCCAAACTCTTGAAAGTCCGGGCTGATGGCCCAAATTGGAATTCGCGTGGTCAGACGGCCGGCCTCAATCGCTCGTACGGTCGACGTTGGCTCCAACCACACTACAATTCGCGCGATTCCCTCGTGTATGAATATCACCATCGATGTGACACAGGCATGTAGGTGCGAGATGGTGGCGGCGCTACACACCGCGATGTTGAGCGAGCCAGGCCTCAAGAGGCCCACGCACAGTGGCGTCCAGGTGATCGCCCAGGCCGTTGGCGTCCAGCAGGATGATGTCTTGAGTCTCAAGTTTGGGAAACTGCTGAAACCGCAACAACTGCTGCATCACATCCATGTCAGCGATGGCCGAGACCAGTGCACCACGCTCGAGGAATGCAGCATACGTGGCTGTCCGCGAGGCAGGCAGGACTTGAGCCAGCGACACATCCTAACAAGGGGCGAGAACAGTCAGCTTGTGACAGGCACATCGATGATCCATGCCTTGTCCAAACACAAGGGGCTGCCAACCCGTATCCAGGCACAAGACACGCAAGCAATGCCATACCACGTGAAGTGCCTCGAGGTGTTGTAAGAGGCCTCGGCCCGTCTGATCATCACCGACGACCGTGTGAAAGCTGGTAGACACACCGAGGTACGCCAAGGCTTCGGCCACATTACGTCCAACACCACCGTAG